>NW_024426774.1:66956709-67251709 GCF_017311325.1 Ursus maritimus
GTTGATTGGTTAGATGCAGGAGTGAGGGCAAGACGGGAGTCATCACTGACTTGCAGATTTTCATCCTAAATTTCTAGGTGGATGATGGTGTCATTTATCAAGACAGTGTGGATTAATGAAGAGAAAATGGGGGTGAGGAGGAAATGGAAACAAGCATACTCTGATTACTGTTTTAGATCAGGCATACAACCAGTCAACTATTTTGAGTCTTACCCTGTAATTCCATCCTTGTGCCATCTACAAACATGATTTACATCTACTCTTTGGTTTGTTTGTTTGTTTTTGTTTGTTTTTTTGTTTTGTTTTTTGTTTTTTAATGGATAAAAATATGGTGGAGAATAGACTCATCAGAATGCTGCCGGGGACCCACTTCAATAGCCACTATTACATCAGTCTGAATTCACTGTATATTACCATCCAACCAGCTTTGACTCTATCCTGTTAACTAGATCATATTTCTTCATGTATTTTAAAATCTATCTTAAAAATTCAGTCATATGCTTTGCTGAAACATTTAATATACTCTATCTAAATCATGAAGCATTATTGGGAAAGTTATTTGTATTCAGTAGTGATAAATATTTAATTAATTCACCTGATCTTCCACTTCAGTATCTATGCTTAATCAGTGCACTCTGTGGGAAAGGTTCTTTGTGAAGCCGTTTGTGGAACATAAATACATATGTCAGGTTTATAATTATGTAAAAAATAAAAAAATAGTGACAGCAAAGTCCCGTAAGAGATTAACTCTTACTGGAAAAACGAAAGAAATTTCCTGGAGGAAGTAGTAGTTGAACTGGAAGAGGTGAGAAGTGAGGATAGAGGATAGACTTGGCAGGGAGGGGAGAATCTAGAAGATAGATCATCATGATCAAAAACATTGAAACAGTTACGCAGAACATGACACAATGTGGTTAAAACACAGGTGTAGCTAGAGGGAGGTTTAGGATGAGGGAATGGGTAGCATACTGGTCCACAATTGTAGTTATTTTTAATTGAATTTGAATACCACAGGGTAGGTATGCTTTCTCCATATCTATACATTCTCTATAATCTCCTATTGTGTGCCCTAACTAGATTTATGCATTGATATTTCTTACCTCGTACCTTAGATATTTGGTCTATCACCCTAGGTTGAAAAGCTTACTTTGCAATCAATACACAACCAGTTTGTGTGTGTGTGTGTGTGTGTTTGTGTGTGTGTATGTATTTGGGGGTGCATTACCATAGCCCTACTTTAGATTTCGTATACTAAGATATTTTAATGGCAGAGTGGATTGCAAATTAATAGTGTTGAAGGATGGTATCATTAGAGGAAGGTAATTGAGTTAGGAGGTTGTAAAAACAGTTCTGGTAGGAGGTAATGGGCACTAAACTATTCTAATAATTGGGAAAAGGAAGGAGGGATCAAATGTGAAAAGCTAGATTCAAAATTCCTTCAGGACATGGTCTCGTTTTTTCTATGGTGCTTAATATGGGGCAAGACACAAAGTAGATGCTTAATAAATGAATGGATGAGGACATCAGAGAAGTTGTATGTAAGAGGTTAAAGGAAGTAACTGAAGATGACCTTAAGAGCCCAAATATGAATACCTGGAAGGGTTATGCTTCTGAAAATGTCTGTGAGAGAAGAAATTTCATTTTTGATAAAGTTCAGAAAAGACATTCAGGGAGACAATTCAACCAACAGACAGGTGAAAATATGAATATGGCCCTCAGGGTGGAGCTTATAATTAAAAGGAAAAAGAAAAATCTACAACTTGGATGTGATGGCTTATTGCAACTCATCAGCAAGAACATAGTATCAAGATAAAATATGGATTAGTAACTATTTTTAAAAAAAGGTCAAAACAATTAGTGCAGAGCAATCGTCTTATGGGTAAAGAAATTGAGAGAAAACTGTTTGTTTTGCCCAAAGCTGTTCAACAAATAAATGGGAAAATTGGTCCTAGAACATAAAAAAGATGTCATTTAAATCACATCAACACATTAACTTCAGTGCCTCCTGTTTCCCACTGAAAGTTTCCACACTGAGTCATTCTCTACTTAAAGGACAGCCATTTTAACCTCTTTTCTGTTGCCAAATCTGAAGTTTGATCCATTTGGAAAATTCAGCTGTAGACTGTTTATTATCAAGATAGTTTTTCCTAATTTTCACAAACTATTATAAAGAGAATGGGGCTACAAGAAAGCCTAGGCTGAAAGCTACCAATTTTATTTTATTAATTCCAGGTACTTTGGCCTGGCCACCCTGACTTTTCTCATTCCTTAAGTCAAATTGTTGTTACAAAACAAATTCTTAAGTTCTAAATTTCACAGAATTATGTAGGCCAGTGAATGTCAAGTTGTGCTTTATGAAACCGAAGTGTCTAGTAGGCACCTTAGGACTATACTGGGCATTAAGAGCACAGGGAGGAGAGGACTTAAAGCCTCTGCCCTGATACAAACACTGTACCATAGCCTTTCATCTGTTTTAATATTGAGCTGTCTTCAAGATTTTTATAAAAGAAGGATCTCTTATTTTAAAATATTTCTGAAACTAGAGGTTATTAATCTCAGGGCTATAACCAGCATTTCAGATCTTTTCCTTTTCCATTTGTGAATTACATTGAAACACTCCAAATCCTCTTGCTTCAAATGAGTAAATCATAGAAATTAAATTTTATCATGAAAGTACCATGGAGTCATTTAGCCCGGTAGCGAGCAACATCTCTGGCCTTTGCCAGCACAGCTCCGTTAGCCTGAGGCCATATTGAGAAGAAAGGTTTTCAAGTTTTCACAACTAAATGAGAGATTTTCTACTGAGATAAGATAAAGGCAAACCTTGAGACATTGTTTACAGAAACAATGAAATATTTATATTCCGCCTTTTCTATATCTCATTGCTATATATAAACCAAATTTTATTTTGTATTATAATTTACAGAATGGCTATTCATAAAAGGCCCACAGAGTATATTTGGAGATACTATGTCAGTAGTATATTGAGAGTAAATATCACCAGTAAAAACAAATCTTCCCCAAAATTTCTATCATAATTCTTTGGGTAAAGAGTGATGATTTAAAAAAAAAAAATACAGTTTCTTGCAAGACAACCCAATAGTCCCTTCTCAGACAACCCAATCTTTATTTGAAGCAGATTAAAGCTTTACCATAGTTAGAATGCTTTCCACTTTGATATGGTTTAGGTTAAATAGCTGTCATTTGGTCAACAACACTACAGTGGAGATAGTTAAAATTTAGGTCAGGGCACCCTGGATGGTGAATCCCTGGAAAGCAGAGAACATAAAGAGAGTTAGAAGGGTGCCCAAACTAATTTCAGTATCTTATTTATTTTAGTTATTTATTTAGTTAGCTTATTTATTTATTTCGGTAGTTAATCCTAGCCCTCTTTACATAAAAAGTAACTTTATTCTTGTTCCTATAAAGTAATACACTGGTACTGGGTGGTAATATATGTTCAATATTTTCTTGTATAAAGTGATATTATTATAATCTTCTATTCTTCTTCTCAGCCCTTTTATTCATGAATACTTATTTATGGTTTGTAAAGGCGGTTCTGCAATCTCACTAATCCTCCCCTACCTTGTCTCCTTCAAATAACACCAACACTAGTAGTTCAGATTGAGATGAATTTACGGATTAATATATTAAATTAATACATTAATTTTCAACTTTTAAAACATGTCCTTATCTATTATTTTATAGTAACTCTGAGATAAACAGGCATTGATATTTAACTCTCTTTGACAGATGAGAAAATATGACCAAGATGGTAACTTTCCCAAATACACAGTTAATGGCAGAGTTAGAAATGGATGCTGGTCCTAAAGCTTCCAGCCTAAGGCCAGGCTTTATGCCATGCACAAATTTTTTGAGGGTGGAGTAGTAACATTTTCAGTGCTCCTTAATGATCCTATGTCTTAGAAGATCTGGAGATGTACTATTTCTCAGTGAATCCACTGTTACCTCACAAATTTATTAGAAAGCAAAATTAACTGAGATATATATATATATTCCAAAGTAAGTTAAAATGATGATTTCTGGTTTGGAGTCTTGAAAACCTTTCTGTTACAATTTGTGTGGATCTAATATATTACCTCTATTTGTGGCCTCTTTTTTTGTTGTTGCTTAGAAAACTTGTTTTTGTTCTTAACTCTATTCTAAACTTAGAATATGTTTCAGCATCCTTTTTTTTAAAATTTAGGTGTGTTTTTACTTCAATGGTTCTGATAAGCAAAATAGATAAATGCTTTCATATAATGAATATTGCTATGAATAAACTCTTTGTGTTGCCCATCTGGTTAAAGAGTGTTACTAGACATTGATGAGTGATTAATGATATTTAAGATCCATCAGGATCTAATAAAGTCATCCATCTCAATGGTCAATTGAGGTTAGGCTCTTTTAAAGGAAAAAAAAAAATAGGTTCTTCTCATTTCCTGAACCTGATGGCTCTAAATTCTTCTTAGAGAATCCCGTTATTTTCCAACTAAATGCTGGGTTAGTACTAAGGTGAGTAATGCCCGATCATGGCTTTGGGAGTGACAGCATATAGGAGGCTGTTTAACCCCTGTGTGTCTGCATCTTCTTTCTGCCATGCATATTGCAATCACAGATAGAAACATTCTGTGAACACTTTGAAATTCTGAAAAAAAGGCAGTTTAATAAATATAAATTAGCAACAGCATTGCCATAATTCACATTTATTAGAGGATAAGTGGACTATTAGAAATCTTTCTGATTTGTTGTTGATCTCTTTTCAGTTACCTAGTGATACAAATTGCATTTTCGTCTAATGTCCTACCACATTGAATCATTGTTGAACTTAACTTTTAAGAACATAAAAAAAAGTTGGGCGCCTGGGTGGTTCGGTAGGTTAAGCGTCTGCCTTCGGCTCAGGTCATGTTTCAGGGTCCTGCCATCAAGTCCTGCATCTGGCTCCCGGCTCATTGGAGAGTCTGCTTCTCCCTCTGCCCCTCCCCCCAGCTCTTGGGTGGGCTCTCTCTCTTTCAAAAATAAATTTATATAATCGTTTAAAAAAAGATCATAAAAAAGAATATAAAATTTATTTGAGGTTTCTTAATGAAATTACCTCTTGCATATTCATTTTTTACCAGCACTCCAGGTAAGGAACATAGAAAACATAATGTTTCCCCATTTTTGTTTTCTTTATTGAATATTAATTTATTCACCACATTCAACTCAAAATTAAGGAACCCCTTCCTCTGGGAAATAAGCAGAACAAAATCATTGTATTTATATTTTAATGCTGGGAAACAAGCATTGATGAAAAAACTATATAGTATGTTAGATGGTGACACATTTTATTGTGAAAAATAAAACAGTGACTTGGACATGGGAGTGCACAGATGAGAGAAAGAAGTATAATTTTTATATGTTTGTCTGAAAAGACCCTCATTTGTCCAGTGTTGAAAGAGACCTGAAAGGGGAGATTCAGTGTATATTCAGTCCTTTTGATTCTTCTGAGAAATACCTTTTCCTTTCTACCTTGGGTGAGCCCAGCCTAATCTGGGTGCCCCTCATCAATCATTCTTACATTATTTTGTTCTTCCCAGATGATTGAGCTGATTTCTCTTTTTTAGGTCTCATCCTCTCTGGCTTGTGTGGTATCATAGAATGTGCTCAGAAATAGAGTTGTTTCCTTTTGTTGATTGTATGAATTCTAGAGTCTTCCACATCATTTTAGTATTTTTTAAGAGCCCTATTTATTTTAGAATTTTATCTGTAATCCTTACTCCCAGAAAGTAGATCTCTTTCTTTTGTCTTGAGTAAGTCATGCTTATTTCCATTTTTGTGCTCTTACTTATGACCTCCTTCCCAATTAAAATGTCATCTCTTTTCTGAATTTTGTTTCACTGAGCTTAAGGTTTGATTCATTGATAACGACAAATACATTTATTGTGAAACAAAGCAAAACTTAACCTGATAACCTCAGCTGGAGGCTGATCCCAAGTTTGTACTTAGACATTTACAACTGCTGTCTTTAAAGGACATGTTTGCAGATATTTACACCCCCATTGAAAAGTCGCCATGTGATGCAATGTGGAGATGGTGAGGGATCCATCATGCATATACAGATCCAGCGTTGTTCAACTCTGTTATTGTGGACAGTAGTCCCTTAAGCTAGTCTGTCACTCAAGGGGAAACTGAGGTTCAGACAGGTTGAGTGCCTTGTGTGGCCTTGGAGACATGTTATTTCATTTTTGTGTAGTTTAGTCTTCCCTTAATAATATGCACATTAATCTAGATTGCCTGATTCTCTATTTTATGATTAGGTGCTTTATTCATACCAAAAATTCCCTACTAGTAGCTTTCATACCTTATCCCTTCAGTTTTTATATATATTTTAAAATACCTTCTGTGTGCCTAATATCATAGTACATCGTCTGTATCTCCCATGACACGTAATATACTGCTGTAGTTGGTGTTCAAAAACCATTGCTGATTGCTTTGATGTAGAAGGCTTTAGAAAGCTGACATTTATGCTTCTTAAACTGCAGTTCATATATTTGACTTAATTCTGCCAGATATCAAAAGTTCTGTAACATCACCTACATGAGGTTATGTCAAGCAAAAAAGCTGTAAACAAGAACATAGAAGTGATTTGTGTGGTCTCCTGTCACCTTTTTTCCCCAGCCTTTCCACAGAGTTCTTTAATATAGCCTGGAAAATATTAGAAAAAGACAAGCTCAGCCTCTTTTCAAAGGGGACTTTGATATAATTTCTACCCTTTTTTCTTTCGTAAAGGTTTTTTTTTTTTTTCTCTATGTTTTGTTTTTGTTTCTTTTCTTCTTTGGTATTCTTGTTATATGACTAGCCTTGCATAGAAATATAAACTCTCAGGAAGGGGGACCCACATCTACTAGTTGTGGCTGGGAGAGAAGTAAACAACAGGGCCTTGAAATGTGGCAAAGGGAGCCCTGGAATTTAATAAACACAGTGTAGCCCAAAGACCTTCCTTTTAAGACCCATCCGACTTTATTTATTGTTATTTTTGTAAAAGCATTTACTGTTGTAGGCTTTGGGATCAGTTTTATCTAAGAAACATTTTCAGTTGCTTGCATCGAAGATTTCAGTGTTAAGAACTTAAAAAATTACAATGGCACCCTGCTAATTCAAATTATTGATATGGAGACTTGCTGCACATGCTTGAATTTTGTGTGTTTAGAAGTATGTGAAAAATCAGGATTAAAAGTCAACCTATTGCTTCAGAATATGGTTCATTTATTTTCATGACTGTAGTTTAATTTTAATTATTTATGTTTCTGCTGAATAGTCCTTTGGCAAATGTTCCATAGAAAATACATCATCTTATTTTTCAAATTGTGTCTGCATTCAAAAGTCTTAACTCTCTATTTGACAGGTATTTCTTTGAGTCATCTATATTAGGAAGTAATTTCAATCTGTCTACAAGAATCCTGAATTTGCTTTCCAAAATAGGTGCTATATTTTAAATCCAGTGTGACTCCTTAGGCATTTAATATGCTGAACAGAAAGCTTTCCTAGAGATTCAACCCCCTTCACTCCTGTAAATGAAAACTAAGCAATTTAGTCTTTCAGCTATATTTCACTGTTAATATTCTCTTCAATATAAAATATATTTTATGTTTCTAGATATGTTTTCAGAGCATTCATTTCTGGAGAATAGCTTATGAATGTGTTGTTATATTAAGCAATTAATGTTATAAGAAAATAAAATTTAAATAAGTAGGAATTTGGGTCTTAATACAATTAATTGATAATTCCACAGAACATTATACCAAAACTGAATCATATGAAAAATACAATACGCATTACCATTTCTTGCCTCACGCTCTGGTAACATGGACAACTATTTTATTTGCTATTTCATAAAACTGTGTTGTAATTCTTGGAACCCAAATATAATATGGGATTACTTAAAAAAACTCATTTGAAAAGTCCCACCCTTTTAGAATGAGATATGAGGGGCACCTGGGTAGCGCAGTTGTTAAGCGTCTGCCTTTGGCTCAGGGCGTGATCCCGGCGTTCCGGGATCGAGTCCCACATCGGGCTCCTCCGCTGGGAGCCTGCTTCTTCCTCTCCCACTCCCCTGCTGTGTTCCCTCCCTCGCTGGCTGTCTCTCTGTCACATAAATAAATAAAATCTTAAAAAAAAAAAAAAAAGAATGAGATATGAGACATTCCCCCTCTTCTCTTATATATCATTTGAAAAGTGTTTCGGATAGAAGCTACATACAGTTCCTTCTATTTAAAAAATGAAACTGTAATTAAAATCTTTGTTGGTTACATTGAAAACAGAAAAAAAAATGCTGTAAATCTATATAAAGGCCACTTCCAAGAAGAGACAATGTATAGAAAAAAGCAAAGAAAATAAGCTTCAAGTGAAAGGATCCTCCCAAGAGAAATAGGACTGACATAAGGTTACTAAAATATTGACTGGAAGAGTCCAAAACTAATCAACCCAATAAGAAAACTTTATCTTCAAGCTCAACAAGATTTCTAGACCTAGTACAAATCAAGTAATATTTGGAAATTTCTATGTGACCTTTCAGATCTGAGCCAAACTTGTCCAGTAATTTTGTAGTCAAAACTAGTAAAAGGTATACTCTTGCTTGATCGTTCAACCCATTGTAATCAATTATTATTGCAATTGATTTTGGTTTTACTGGCATCAGTTTTATGAAGGAAGCTTACAGGCAATAAATGGCACTTGTTTAAAGTACAGGGCATTTCTATTACTTCCAAAAGACTATCTGCATCCCTTTGTGTAGTCTAGTCCTGTATCTTGCCCTGGACCCAGGAAACCACTTATCTGCCTTTGTCACTATAGATTAATCTTCATATTATAAAAATGTGCTCTTTTGTGTGATTTCTTTTACTCTGCATTATGACTTTAAGATTCATCCATGCGTTTATTTATGACAATTTCTTTGTATTGGCAAGTAGTATACAATCACCATGTTTTTATATGTATGTTTTATTTCTTCACCTTAATCACATTCTTATTAAGAGCTTCATTTTTAATTTGTAATCCCCTTGATACCTAGAATAGTCCCTTGCACATAGTTGAGATTGTTTGGTTGATTGATTCATCTTTCTGAAGTTAGATGTTGGAAAGGGGTTTTAGAATAATCCTGGTATCAGCTGTACTCATTTCTGGACAAAACATTTGTTAGAAGTCGCAAGGTAAGAGATAATTTATTGAACAGTTATAATATGCCCGTTAACAGTACAGAGTTCTTTGGCTGCATTATCTCATTTATCTTCACAACTCATCCTATGTGGTGTTAATATTATTATGCTCATTTGGTACGTGATACAGGGGATTAAGGAATTCAGCACTGATTATTCAAATTGATACGCAGTAGAGCTGCTTGACTCCAGCACTGTTGCTCTTAAGGACGTACCCTATTTCACCAGGGAAACAAAAACTTGTTCCTTGCTCCTCCTCTGCTCAAAACACTGCAGTTTCTCTCCATTTCTTTCATACTTACAACGAAAGTTCATACTGCAGCTACAGGGCATTATGTTATTTATTTCCAGGCTGCCTCTCAGATGTCCTACTCTCTCCCTCACAGTGGCCTCCCTGCCATTGTTCCTCAGGCACGTGACACATGCTGCCATCTGGGCCTTGACAGTGGTGGTCCTTCCATCTCTCTGTAAGCTCACTTGCCTCACATCTTCTGTTGTTGCTCAGACTTCAACTCACTGAGGTCTAGCCTGAACCTCTGTATTAAATAGTGCAACCTCCACTCCTCACCTCCTGCCCTCCCAGTTCCTTCTACCCTTACATGTTTTCATGTTTTCCCTATTTTCCTTCATAGTACATATTATTTTCTACTATATCCCTGTATTACTCATTTTACTAGGTTTAACGATTGCCACCTGCCTCTCTGCAGAATGTAATATGCACAAGAACAGGTATCTTTGACAGTGTTGTTTCCTTGCTTATCCAGGTATCTGGAACAGTGCTGTCTTAGTTCAGGCTGCTAGAGTAATTACCATAGACTGGGAGATGTAAACAGTGAACGTCTACTTCTCACAGTCCTGGATGCAAGGAAGTCCAAGATCAAGGTGCTGGCAACTCTGTTCTGGTTGGTAGTTGTCAGTCTTCTCATTCTACCCTCACTGTGGAGAGCAGAAGGAGAGAGCAAGCTCTTTTGTCTCCTCTTACAAGGGCATTAATCCCATTCATGACTTAATCATTCCCCAAAGATCCTACCTCCTATTACTCTTACATCAGGAGTTAGCATCCCAACATACAAATTTCAAGGGGACACACTGAGTCCATAACAAGTGCCTTGCACATAGAAGGTTCCCAATAAATGTATTGAGGATATGAGCTGGGATATTTTTCATCTTCTTCCCCTACTAACTACTTTTTCTCCCCAGAAGAAATGGCATTAAGCACTATCTGGATGACTTAGGGACAAGGTAAAAGAATACAAACATTGATATCTAGCTGTATAACAGGAGTCCATAAAGAAAAAGAAACAATTTCTTATTTTAATCTCCTCTTACAATGCTTTATCTCTTATAACTTATTAGTTCATTGCTTCAGTGATTTCCTAGATTGCTTCTTAGAGCTGGGAAGAGCCTGAGGGTTTTGAGGTAACTTGGTCCAAAAATCCCAACTTTGGGAGATTTGGAGGGTTGTGAACCAAATGCATGTCACATGGGTTTTGAATTTGAATGCCTGTAGATGAAACTTCTTGTCAAAACTGTCTTTTGTCTTAATCCACCCTGACCCACTAACTTTGGCATCTGACCGCAAAACATACTTAATTAGATTGCCTCTAATACACCTTTATTTTATGGAAGAGAAAACAGACAAGTGGTGAAGTGAGTTGTCTACAATGAAATGATGACTTAGTGCAATTTTTTTCTGATGGGAAAAAAATCCAATATTGTGGAAGCATTTGCCGATCAATTAGAGCAAAGATTAATTAGAAAATGTTATTATTTCTGTCCTTTTAAATCACCTTTTTATTGAATTCCTTAACACCCATAAAATGGCTCATTGTTTGTGGGCAGGTAGGCTCAAATATGGTGTGTTCTGTTTCAGTATCATAAATTACTTCTAAATGGTCCAGGATGTACAGAAGCTTCCGTTAAACTTTATGCAGGGAAAAGTAGATGACTCACTCGTTATTTACTCTTGTGTCAATTCATTTGTGGTGAAAACCCTATTCAAAGTTGAAATATTTTATTTACTGGCTATTCGTGTTACTTTTTTGAAAAAGGAGCATGTGATGTAAGTAACATGGGATGGGGAGTAACATGAAGAAATGAGAACAATACCATTTCATATGTCTAGGAAGAATATAATATTGGCCAAAGGCCAGGAAACTTTTACTTCCTAGTCAGAAAACTATCTTATTGCTATTTTGAGCCATATTGATGTGATGATCTGTTTAAAGAAAACTTTCATGGCCATATTTTCTTTCAATTAATTTAAAAATGCAAAACAACATTTTTCAAATGATATCTTCTTCTGGTGGATTGAGTAATAGAAAATATGCTTTTTGGTAAGTTTATTTTTTAGTGCTGAGGTAATTTCTAAGTTATGTAACCACATAGGGAGCCCATCATTATATTAGCAGTAATTTTTACATTAATCTTTATGAACGGTGGTAAATATTTTTTCATGTTCAACGAGCCTTAGACACTATAAAATACATTTGTACAGTAAAGTACTTCCCATATTATTCCAGCTCTTTCTGTGTGTACAGAAAATATTAATGAAATGTTTCTGCTTCTATGAAAAGCATGTGGAAAATAAGAATTTCCACATGAATAATCAGGATGAGATCTTGAACTGTTCTTCTAATTGATTTCTCTTTGCTGAAAGTAATGAACAATTACTGACAATCTCCCCAATTTCATTTGTCAAAATTCTGAGAATGAGTCAACATTTTAATATATTAAGTGTTGGAAAATCCTGTAAGACGCATATAGCACCAGGGAGATCCTCATTAATAAACTGAAGTGCAAAAATCACTCTCTATTTGTGAATGTATGGTCTGACATATTTATGTTACTGTAATTATAATACTGTCCTACATAATTAAAGATAATGCTGTCAGTTCAATAAAAATAAGAAGCACATGGTAAAGACTTGTCCTACACTAACATTTTATTTATACGATGTGAGAGTATCTCAGGTGTAAGAACAGCTTGTAACATCTTCTGGTCTTTTAATAATTAAATGAGACAACTAAACCAAATCCTGTATCAAACCCTACAGAAGACTCTTCTAGTGAATCTTCCTTCTATATTAAAATTTTCATTAAAAAATTCTACACAGATGTCAAATATTTTGTTATGGGAAAGGCTCTTTTAGTATTCTAGTAGAATGAATGCATTTACAAAATATTTTTCTGTCTTTTTTGGCATTAGTCAAACTGTCAGTAAATGAAGGAGTTTCAATCATGCATTGATCTCTAAATGAACAGGTACTTCTGTGTGCACGTGTAAGCATGTGTGTGTCTCTTGGATCTTTGAGGGGTGCAGATGCTCAGATGTAGTTAGGGGTACAGAAAGCTGTTCAGGGGTAGGAGCTGTGAAAGAGAGAAGAGGAAAGAACCAAGATGGGTCAGGGAGGCAAGCCTCAAACTCTGGTACAGATCTGATCATCTCTCTGCCGACTGTGGAAAGCTCTGCAGCAAAGATTGCTCCTTAGAGGTCCTGGTTGGGTAGAAATGACCAGGTCCCAATATCTTCACTGCCTTTCCTCAGCCTCCCCACCTCCCCACCATGCTTAGTCATTTTCTAGGGGCTGCCCAGAGAGCATGGTCTCAGTAGAACCTGAAAATGATCATTGTTGGGGGTTATCACCCAACTCTATTCCTTGCAGCTGAATATTGTGTTGTCGAAGGGACTGCTGATTGACACACAGCAACTGAACACCTTCATGGCAACTCCAGTATGTAATCACTTTGTGTGCATAAGTTTATGAGTAAATATGTTTATGTGCATAATATGACATGTATGTTTATTTATTTTTATTTACTTGACAGGGGGTGGGAAGGGAGAGAGCACAAGCAGGGGGAGCAGCAGGCAGAGGGAGAGGGAAAAGCAGGCTCTCCACTGAGCAAGGAGCCTGATGCAGGGCTTGATCCGAGGACCCTCAGATCATGACCTGAGCCAAAGGCAGATGCTTAACCCACTGAGCCACCCAGGTGCCCTGCCATGTATGTTTAAATATGAAATGTTTATATAATTTGCAGTGGTATCTTAGGCCCAGTATGATCTTTAAAGTTTGTAGATTTTTCTGAATGGTTTAAGAATTTTATGTCAAAATAATTTTGAAAAATCAAATAACTGTACCTGTCAAGCTAATGCGCCGTGTGCAGTTCAAACTGATTAGATGGCTTTTTCTCTGCTCAACTATAAGCACTGGAGCCTTCGTAAGGTCATCAAGTAAAGTTTGTACTGATGTATATTCTTTTTTTGAATGAGAAAAATATAAGTTGTGAGGGATTGATGAGTTGTGATGCATAATGTAAATAACCTGATATTTTACAACCTTAGGAAATATTGATCCTATAACCTTAGACGTTATTCATCTCTCAATTCCTGATAGCTAAGAAAAAACAGCTTGCTATAAAAAGCAACACAATTTGTATCAAAAATTATTCTCAATATTATATTTCCATTTTCAAGACTTCTTCATCCAGTGAACATGCCTAATAAATGTCATGTTCTGTATCGGGGACTTTTTAGCTGATATTCATTGCTATTCTATTCTGCCCTTAGATGTTGGCAATACAAGCTTCTTTTTTTTTTTTTTAAGATTTTATTTATTTATGTGACACAGAGAGAGAGACAGCCAGCGAGAGAGGGAACACAAGCAGGGGGAGTGGGAGAGGAAGAAGCAGGCTCTCAGCAGAGCGGCCTGATGTGGGGCTCGATCCCAGAATGCCGGGATCACGCCCTGAGCCGAAGGCAGTACGTTTAACGACTGCGCCACCCAGGCGCCCCGATACAAGCTTCTATGTTTTGTTGCAATCCCTGTTCAAAATTCATGCCTCCATCTCGTCTGAAGCAGCAGACCGCAGTTATCTTCTCTGCTTTTAAAAAAAGAGTAGTTATTCCCATGGGACATTATATTCAATAGCTATTTATTTATGTGTTTATCGTACAAGATCGCATGCTCTATAAGGGCAGAGATTTTGCCTATATTGAATGATCTTATACCCCCAGTCTCTATAATAGGGCATGACATTATATAGTAGTCATTCAAAAAATATTCATAGATGGATGAATATTCATTGTATGGATGGATGGATAATAAAGTAATGTGGAACCAGATGACAATGTTAAGTGGTCTCCACCCATTCCTCAAAAATATAATTGTGCCTGTGTAAAGGCAGGAGTTTACCCACACCTGGGCGTATGGCATTCCCAATTCACGAGAAACTGTAACATCATGAGCTAAAAATGGATTTTTTCCCCAATAATACACTTAGTTTAGCAAGATAGGTTAAAGAGAAAAAGTGTTTTTCTAACTTAGGCATGTGATTTCATGAGAGTAGCAATCTGTTTTAAGCAGTCATTACTTCAAATAATGACTAATTAGTTTTTATAGAAACCTCTTTCTCTTCTTTTAAACATTTGAGAGTCTTTCAAACAGTATAATGGCACAAAGTCAGTGAGTCTCAAAGTCTTCTGTGAAATTGTGTATATATATATATATTTAGGAATAAACACAGTCAATTCTATTCATGTATAATTGTATAATGATATATATTGTATATGTATAATGATAATTGTATAATGATATATATATATTTAGGAATATATATGATATGTATATATGATATATTGTATATGTATAATGATAATTGTATAATGATATATATATATATATTTAGGAATAAACACAGTCAATTCTATTCATGTTCAGTAGAAAGTGAAGGAAGGGCAGACAATGTGGCCTTTGCAGTTCACCTGGTGTTCTGTGCTTTATGGTCAGTCTGGTAATCATGAGGCATCTCATCAATAAGGCTAAAATTAGTATTGATTTCAACTTGCTACTTTTCTATTTCTCCTGCCTCTGCAGCAGCAATATAGGAGGTACTCTTTTCTCCATGTCATCATATCATGGTTTGCTTGGCCTACTTTTGCATTTCCTATTGTAAGATAGAAGTATGGATCTTTCAATAAATCACTAATATTTTCCCTAAATAGTCAATAGTTACTGACAGATTATCTCCCTGGCTGAAAGTTATGACCTCAAGGAAGCTATAGAATACCTTTTCCAGAATGAGAAATCTAAGCCCCTGAGGAATAAAATACTGACTACCTATACATATGTGCTATGTTTTTGCTAAACTGGGGTTAAAATATGTAAATTTTGCAATAGTTTGTTCAAGCTTTAAAGATCTACTCTCTTAGTATATTCCTTAGGTTGAAGTAAAGTTTAACAACAATAACCACAGTGAAAAGAAATCTAATTATTAGCAGTTTGTGTTTTGTGCACAATACAATAAAACAGAAATCAAAGACCATTCTGTCTCACTAAGGAAATGGTATGTAGACATCTTGTTTCAGAATGGAGCTGTTATGAGCTATAAGGTGATAATTAAATGAATTTTCCAGTGCAGAATTATGTTCATGTTGTTGTTGTTGTTTTAATTGTTCAGTATAAATGGGGAAAAAAATTCCTGAACATAACGCTTTAGGAAGAACCAAAAATTCTGATACAGTAGTCACAGTCACACTCATGCAGGCTGACAAAATGCCAGATATATTTGATCTCAACTTTCAATTATGGATGAATGCTAAATACCATTGAAGAGTAGCTAAAGACAAGTATGGTCTGACAAATCATACAAACAATCTACATTTTTCATAATCTAGGTTAAACTTTGAAATGAATAATAATTTCTTCAGTGGCCACCATTAAATTTAAGAAGTCTGTTTCTATCTCTTATTTCATCTTATGATTACAATGTACAACTTAAGTAGTAGTCTTCTATACTGTATTTACTCAGTGCTTGCAAGGTTCCTTGAAGGCAAAGATACTGTCCTTTCCAAGTTCAGTGAAGTACACGGTATCTTTTTTTTGGTTAGGCTAGAGATTCACTTCACCACCTTTTCAACGGACTCTAATTAACGATATAATATTGCTTGCCTGTATATCTCTCTCTGTTACCAAAACAGGCAGCAAAAGCACTCTTTAAAATTAGATAACTCAAAAGATAAAACAGCATTATATTTACAAGTTCCAAACCCTGCCCAATGCATACATTTGTGTTTGATATACAAATAAACAGCCTCTCTATGAATGTGAAATCTTTAGGTTGTAATATGAGCATTAAAATAAATAGTAAAAATAGTAAATGGAAAAAAATAGTAAAGTTATGCAGTATATTTTAAGTACTTATAAATTGGATTTTTTCCCAAGATATTACACGTTTAGATTTTTATTTTCTGAAAGCAGCTGATAGAAAAGACTCAAATGAGGGTCACCCGGATGGCTCAGTCAGTTAAGCATCTGCCTTTAGCTCAGATCATTATACCGTGAGGCTTATGTCCAGCTCTCTGCTCAGCGGGGAGCCGGCTTCTCCCTCTGCCTACCACTCTGCCTGCTTGTGTTGTCTCTCTGTCAAATAAATAAATAAAAATCTTAAAAAAAAAAAAGACTTAACTGTACAAGAAGGAATAACCTGGCATGATATCCTAAATGCTGTATTTTACTAAGTGTATATTATAAATTGTATGCAGTTGTTACACTTATGAATGTTTTATAAAATTTATTAAGTATTTATAATTTTTCATAGTATTTATATTTTCTGAAGTTTTCTTAAAGGGTAATTTAAGAATGTAAATTAATTATGCTGTACTTAATTCAAATGCATATAGCAATTACATAGATACATTTGAATGTTAAAATTTCATATATTTATTTCTGGAAAGAACATACAAGTTACTTCATAGTCTTTTCTTATTTTGAATTTGAGGCTAAAAAAATTGGAAAGGATGTTATTGCCAGAAATTGTTTTTCATTTGTTTTAATGGAATTCAATTGATTTATGATTTGTCTGAATGTAAGGAATGTTTATTGAGCATTTGCTATGTGCAATGACAGGTGGAGTGAGATTGCTGAGGAAAGGAGAACATGGTTACTATCTTTAAGTAAACATACTACATGCAAATGTGCATAAAAAAACATAGGAATAGAGTGCTTTGGATGTTCTGAAGAGAGCAATTCAACAGACTTCCTGAAGAAAGGCACATCTGATATGAGCCAATTCGAAATCTTGGTGGGATTTTAAACACATTAAAGAGTAGTTATAGAGACTTACAGTTCACATTCAAATTCTTTATCAGCCCTCACATTTCCGAAGTGATTCTTTTTTTATTGAAAGAGTGAAAAATGATCAAGTTGTGACTCCATGTAATGAAAATCTTGGATGCTGTGCTAAGATTAGACTTTACTGTTTAGGCTACAGTATCTGATTGGTGAAGTAGAATGCCGATTAGATACATTGTAATCTGATATTTCCAAACAACAAGTATGTGTTTCCATGTTGTGACAATCATAAAAAAATTAAAACAGGAAAGCAAACTCTGACAACAGGTAGTTATCAAATTTGTCAGGTCAAGAGAAGCCATTTCTTAATCAGAGTATGTACATAGTGATTTGTGCTAATTATCATATGAAAATTAAGCAAGACTTAAGTCACAGAATTAAAATAGAGAACCTGTGTTATTGTTCTGATTTTGTGTGATTATTGAGAGTACATTGTTAGGGCAATTAGGAATCTGCTGTTCTCAAAACAGAATTTGTTATAAAATTCAAGGAACGTTATACTTTTTTTTTTTTTCTGAAGGTAATAATGTATTGTAATTACTACACTTCAAGATTCTCTGCAGAAGGAAAGAGGGAGGAGAAAGAGAGGGTGCAGGGAGGGAGAGAGGAAGAGAGGGAGGGAGAAAAGCGACAATTGTGTAGTCTGTTTTAACTCTCCCAGTTACTTGGTTAATTTTACATTCTCCACCCACCCCATTTGTATTCCTTCTGTTCTAATCTTTCGCACATCCACTGCTTTCTTTACCATTCATAATGGCCTGAGAGCCCTGGGCTGTTCTTTCTTAGTACTGAATATGCTGTGTGACCTCGGCCAAAGTGAAATCAGAGGAAATAATGAATTTCAGCTTCTTCTGAACTTTCCTTTCCTTCCAGTCCATATATTCTTTTTATATCTTGACCATCCCTCCTCTTTCTTTTTCACAATTTCTAAAGGTTTTATCTGTCCTTTAATGTTTGGGGGTAATATTTATACTGTTTTTCTGGAAGATCTATAATTCAAGGAAGAGGTGAGGCAGTTTTGACTTGTGCAGGGAGTAAAGAAATAGAGGAGAGTACAGGTGCTATTCTCAGTGCTCTTCTGGCTGCATTCTGACAGATTTTTCAGGGTTCTCTCTTTCTGCCCAGCCACTTTTGCCACCATACTTGTTTTGAGGAATTGGAAGACAGATGCTGTTATTTCCCAGTGTAGGGATGGCGGTGACCAATAGAAAACTTAATGGCCAAATAATTTGTTTAAAAAACAAAACAATACAAAATACTGGCTATATATTCTTGGGCCTTTTTTTTTTTTACATTTTTTCCCTTAAAAGGGAAAATGGATGTTTCTGTTTTGTTTTTCTTTGCAAAGAGGAAAGATAAAATGTTAAGTTTTGTTTTTGTTTTTGTTTTACTATTTTTTACTATGTTTAAATATATGATTTGCTACTGAGCCCCTTGAGTCTATTCCTTAAACACCCAAACACCTCATACTGGTGACTAAGTCTCATCTTTCTTCTCACCGTTAGCATGAATTTAATGGGTAATACACAATAGCAAAATTAAATATATGATAGTTACTGACTACAGGCATACCTGTTTTATTGTGCTTTCCTTTATTATACCTCACAGACATTACATATTTTACAAATTGAAGATTTATGGCAACTCTGTGTCAGGCAAGTCTGTCGGCATCATTTTTCCGATAGCATTAGCTTACTTCATGTCTCCGTGTCACATTTTGCTAATTTTCACAATACTTCAAATTTTTCATTATTACATTTGTTATGCTGATCTGCAACCAGTGATCTTTGATGTTACTATTATAATTGAATTGCTCCCATATAAGACAGTGAAATTAATCTGTAAATGTTATGTGCGTTCTGACTACTCCACCGACTAGCCATTCCTCTATCTCTCCCCTCTCCTTGGTCCTCCCTATTCCCTGAGTCACAGAAATATTGAAATTAGGTGAATTAATAACACTACAGTGGCCTCTAAGCATTCAAATGAAAGAAAGAGTCACATGTCTCTTACTTTAAATCAAAAGCTAAAAATTACTAAGCTTAGAGAGGAAAGCATATGGAAAGCTGGGATAGGCTGAAAAATAGGCTTTTTGTACCAACCCGTTAACCAAGTTGTGAATGCAAACGAAGAGTTCTTGAAGGAAATTAAAAGTGCTACATCAGTGAACACACCAATGGGAAGAAAGCAAAACAACTTTAACGCTGCAATGGAGAGAGTTTTAGTGTTCTGCATAGATCAAAGCAGTCATAGCATTCCTTTAAGTCATAGTGTAATCCAGAACAAGGCCCTGACTCTCTTCAATTCTATGAAGGCTGAGACAGGCGAGTAAACTGCAGAAGAAAAGTTTGAAGCTAGCAGAGATTGGTTCATGAGGCTTAGCAAAAGCGGTCCTCTCCATAAAATAAGTATGTAAAGTGAAGTAACAAGTGCTGATGTCGAAGCTGCAGCAAGTTATCCAGAAGATGTAGCTAAGATAATGAATGAAGGTGGCTGCACTAAACAACAGATTTTCCATGTAGAGCAAATAGTCTTCAATTGGAAGAAGATGCCATCGAGGACTATGATAGCAAGAAAGAAGTCAGTGTCTGGCAAAAAAGCTTCAAAGGACAGGCTCACTCACTTCTTAGGGGCCAGTGGAGCTGGTGACTTTAAGTTGAAGCCAATGATTATTGTCCATTTTGAAAATCCTAGGGCCCTTAAGAATTATAATAAATCTGTCTGTGCTGTATAAATGGAACAGCAAAGTCTAGGTGACAGCACATCTGTTTACAGCATAGTTCATTGAATATTTTAAGCCCATTGTTGAGACCTACTATTCAGACAAAGATCATTTTCAAAGTATTACTTCTCACTGACAGCACACCTGGTCACCCATGAGCTGTGATGGAGACGTGCAGTAAGATTAGTGTCGTTTTCATGCTCGCTAACAAACATTCATTCTCCAGCCCAGGGATTAAGGAGTAATTTTGACTTTCAGGTCTTATTATTTAAGAAATACATTTCGTAAGGCTATAGCTGCTAAAGATGGTGATTCTTCTGATAGATCTGGATAAAGTGAATTGAAAAACTTCTAGAAAGAATATCCCATTCTAGATGTCAGTTAAGAATGTTTGCGATTCATGAGAGGAGATCAGAATATCAGTATTGACAGGAGTTTGGGAAAAGGTGTTTCCAGCTCTTACGGATGACTTTGAGGGGTTCAAGACTTCAGTGGAAGAAGTAACTCCAAACATGGTGCAAATAGGACGAGAATTAGATTGAGAAGCAGAGCTTTAAATGGGACTGAATTGCTGCAATCTCATGATCAAAATTTAATGGATGAGAAGTTGCTCCTTATGGATGAGCAAAGAAAGTAGTTTCTTGAGATGGTATCTACCCCGGTGAGGATGATGTGAAGATTGCTGGAAAACAATGAAAGGTTTAGAATATTAAATAAACTTAATTAATAAAGTAGTGGCAGGGTTTGAGAGGATTATCTCCAATTTTGAGAGAAGTTCTACTGTGGGTAAAATGCTGTCAAACAGCATCGTATGCTACAGAGAAATCTTTATCATGAAAGAAAGAGTCAGTTGATGCCACAAACTTTAATGTTGTCTCATTTTAAGAAACTGTCACAGCCTCCCCAACCTTCATCAACCACCCCAGTGATCAGTCAGCAGCTGCCAACATTGAGCCAAGACTCTCCACCACCAAAAAGTTCTCAACTTACTGAAAGCTCAGAAGAAGGTTAGCACTTTTTAGCATTCTTTTTATATTAAAGTATATACATTTTTTAGGCATAACTCTATTATATACTTAATAGACTGCAGTATAGTATAAACATAATTTTTTTGTAAACATAATTTATGTATGCACTGAGAAACCAAAATAATTCATTCGACTTGTTTTATTGTCATATTTGCTTTATTGTTGTGGTCTGGAACCAAACCCGCAATATCTCTGAGATATGCCTGTATTATAAAGAAATGTATGCCTAATTGCAAGCTCCAAGGTATACCTCTGGACAGAATTCTGATCATTTTAACTCGTAGATATTAAAAGGTCACCAAATGGCTTGAGACATTTTCCAAAAGCTTCTTTTATTTCAAAATTCTGCCCTTTTCTTAGAATTGTACCACAGAATTTGTTATTCATTATTTTTAGGGCAGGAGAATTTTTCTGAAGCTTTTAACTGTTCTGAGAATTTACAAATTCTGTTAGCTTTCTCACTAAAATAGTATTCAGTAGCGTATTATGTATCTTCCACTGACATTCTCTGAAAATGGTTAAGTGCTTAGCTTTTAGATAGGACTTTGAAAATCTAAAATGAATGAATGAATGAATGAATGTAGACTGGATCAATTAGGGGAGAGACTTGGAATTTTCTTTCCCGACACCAGAACTCTATTTAGTGGTGGAGAACAATCTAGCAAAAGTGGAGTGGTCAAATCTCTCTAGGATGCTAAAAATATAAATTTGAATAAAATGAGGCTAGTAGCATTCAGTTTTAAATAATTTTATTAATTTTGTAAGAAAAATATGTTCACTAACTATAACAAGTACCCATTAAAGCTCCTAATTTCTACCAATTCCTCATCCCAGTTTTGCCATGTCCTGAATATTTTTTGAAGTTCAACTTACTAATCTTTTTCTTGAGGAAAAACATGTAGATATACAAGGCCAGTGATGTACATATTAGAGGAACCCGTACTTGTGAATTGATGATTCAGATTAATAACCCTCATGTGTTTCTTCAGATATTTTAGACCTTAGGTTTTCCAAAGAGCAATATAGCTAGAGACAAAAACAAACAAACAGAAACAACAAGCAAAACAAAACAAAACCCAACAACAACCACCAAAAAAATTGTGTTCTTAAAGGATATTTAAAACTTGCCTGGCAGAATATGAGCAAATGTCTTATGACTGTTCAGTAGGCTTACTGTTTCTTAGATGGACATATTGTCTGTTTCACACAAACACTCCTACCCAACCACTCAAGTGACTATTGATAGAACATGGACTTTAATAATCTAATTTGTTTCCTAGCAGCATTTAACTTCCCTTGGGCCTTCAAAATCATATTCATTTTTTTTTTTTTTGGTTGGTAATTCTCTGCATCTTGAATCTTACGAGATTTTTGTCCAATTTATTCTGTTTAATTCTGTTTCAAAATAAAGATTTTCTTTTTTAAAAAAATTAGAAACATTTATTTAAATAGGAGCTAGGGTATTATAGAAAAAAAAAATTAAACATTTGGGTCTCAGAATTTTCCAGAGCTTTATTTAAACCATTTTTTTTTTGCCTTCCAAATGTGAACACATTAGACAAAAATTTCACAATATGTTCCAGAATAGGAAGTAAATTTCTATATTTCCCACCACCTCTGTCCCTTTCATTTTTCTAATTTCTGTGTTCTTTCCTCTTTATCTAGCCATTCATAAAAGTGTTTGGATAAACACCTTTCTATGTAGTTTCACATTAATTAAGTCAGCAGTATATGTTTGTTATACTCCCCAGTAGACTACTTAAAAGGAAGTGCAAAAATGGTTTTAGCGGTCTATAAAATGATCAAATAAAAATTTCTGTATTAGTTATAATCAAAACCAGAAGCTTAGTCCAAACCAAATTACAGAGTTCTTTATATTTAGTCTGTGGGTTGAATTCCCTTATTTTATTTTGTGTTTTATTTTCCCCTTAAAGAGTTATTTGAGGAAAGACAATTTTTTAAAATACATTTATAACTCCAATCTTTTCAGACTAAACTAAATGGTTTAGACAAAGGGTGTGTGTCTGTGTGTGTGTAAAATACGCATATATAATGATATAACTGTGTATAATTTATCAATTTATGGACACATTTACAATTTATTTGTAATTTAGACATTCTGGGCAAAATGACATCCTTAAACTTTCCCTAGAGTTCTTGATGTAGATTATGTCCTAATTTTATCATCAAACATATTTAAATAGAAAAAAAACCTATTTTCTTTCACATTGAGTCCATCATGGGGATTATTAATGATGCTCACTGCTGGTTTCAGTAGGTATGTTCTTTAAGTCTCCTGTGACAGCTTCATTTTCATGTGTCAAGTTTTGTGTACTTCGAGATCAAGGGGGTTTTATCTTGGAAGTTTTCACTACAGAGCCATTATAACCCTTTGATCAGTTTTCCTTATTCTAATATAAAATAGTTGTTGAAAACAAACATATAGATAGGTATTTTTTTTTATGTTAAAATAAGATTGTTGGCAGAGTTGGCTTTACTCGTATTTTCATTTTTGGTAATTTATAGTTAGGAAGCTTAACTGTTTCAACACCACATTTTGATTTTAAACATGTGTATTTAAGACATAACTTTCTTGACTGGTAATAAATGAGCCATTGGTTATAGTTAATAATGTCTATGTATTAGGATGTCACAGCAGACCAGAAAAGATAGTACATACTGTCACATCTAGGATGATAAATTTTACAAAACTGTGTTGCATAAAGATGAGCCCTTTTGTGCTACCTTGCAGGGTTGCTATAGTTACTGAGTGTTGCTTTATGGGAATTTCACTTTTCTTGGTAATATTAGATACTGAACCCAGAGTCTCATTTTATATTGTTCTTAAATCTCTTCTTTGAAAATAACCTCCTTTGTAAAAGATTCTGAATTATTTTTATGATCTTTTTTCTTTTTTCCACAAATAAATTATTTTGAATAAAGCAGAGAACAAAAACATTGAACATATGTTTTCCTTCCAGACACTGAGTATCAGAATTTTTTGCCCCCGCTAATTACTGTTTTTCACTTTATAGAAAAAAGCTAGTATTATATTTTTTAAAAGGCAATATGTTCTCAGCTGGAAAACTCCATTTAATGGATACTATTAAAACTAGTATGTTTCTGTTATCCCAACTTAGTATAAGGCTGGGTTGTATGTTCCCATGAAAAGTGGATTTCAAACTGTCATAGAGTTTCAAGTTTCTATGAGATATTACTGCATTTTTATTGAAAGACAATGTGGTCTTAGAGAACTTAGTTCATATTCACCTCCTACAAGGTATGTCAGGTACTCGGGCTCCAAGGCATGAATATATTCTCCAACTATATGCCCAGTCCTGTTTCCACTCTTGGTATAGAGAGATATAGGAAACATATTCTCCACATTCAAGGTATTTGTAGTTTATGTGGAAGGAATAATGAACTTCTGTCTTTTCTGGATATGTAACCAAATGGTGCTAATAACCTATCAAAACATTCATATATTTTAGTAGTATTATAACTGCATTGTGTTATCTACAGTGCAGTAAATTTCTTGTTGGTAGGATTATATTTTCCTTATCTCCATATCTTTCCATTAAGTGTGATTAGATCCCTTATACTGAGAATATGTTCAAAAGAACTTCAACAATAACACAAAAGCCAGTGAACTAAGAGATTGTGTCTGTACATGGCAAAATGTTATTGTTATGATTGCTATAATAGCTAATATATATCGAGTGAAATGCTTTACCTGAATTACCTTGTTAAATTATTTAATCCTTTATGGAATAGATTCCATGTTATGTTATAAGTGTGTACATTTCACCAATGAGGAGTCTGAGGCTAAGAGAGGTAAAGTTACTTGTCCAGAGTTACAGTTATTAAGTTCAGAGATTTTAAATAATAACAGGAACTAGAACATTGCATCTTAAATTGTAGAATAAGATAGGGTAGGTTCACAGATAATTTTAATAATTTTGATAACATGATAAAAAGTAAAAGTGACATCAGCAAAATGGTGGATTGGGTGGCTCCAGGCTCTCATCCCCACAAAAACATCAAAACACAACAATGAAATGTCAAAACCGAACTTT
Organism: Ursus maritimus; assembly: GCF_017311325.1. Taxonomy (NCBI): domain Eukaryota; kingdom Metazoa; phylum Chordata; class Mammalia; order Carnivora; family Ursidae; genus Ursus; species Ursus maritimus. Next base: position 66,981,861 of record NW_024426774.1, read on the forward strand.
TCAGCTCTGGAAAATTCAGAGGTTTAAAGCAACCAAGTGAATGCTGAATTATGAATATACATGTGGTCAGAATAAGTACATTAATGCATGTAATGCACCACATTAATAGAACAAAAGGGAAACAAATGATCATTTCAACTGATGCTGAAAAGGCTTTTTACAAAATCCAACATCCTTTCATGATGAAAAACACTCATAAAATAAGAAGGGAACTTTAACATGATAAACATTTTAGAAAATCACACAGCTAACATTACACTGAAAAGTAAAAGCTTTCCACTTAAGATTAGGAAAAGACAAGGATACCCACTTTCACCACGTCTGTGTATTATTGTACCGAAAGTTCTAACAAGGTAAATTAGGGAAAAGAAACAGATCCAAATTGGTAAGTGAAATTATCTCTATTCATAACAAAACTTTGCTGAAAAAAATTAAAGACCTATGTAAATGGAAAGTTGTCCTGTATTCTTGGGTAGAAAGACTTACTCTCACAGATTCAGTCCTTATCAAGGAATTTTACAGAATCCTTATGAAAATCTCAGTAGCTTTTTTCCCCCTAGAAAAGAAAAAGCCTATCCTAAAACCCTGTGGAATTTCACGGGGCCCCAAATAGCCGATCCCACCTTAGAAGTCAGAGTGCTCCATGTTTTTTAACTTCAAAACTCACTACAAAGCTTCAGTAATTAAACCAGCGTGTTACTGGCACAAGGACAGAAATTTAGATAACTCATGGAACAGAATTGAAAGTCACCTACATCTGGTCAACTGATTTTTGACAGCGATGTCAGTATCATTCATTCAGTGGGGAAATAACAGTCTCTTCACAAATGGTGGGGACACTGCTGGATTTCCACACGCAGTATTTGGTGCTGTATACAAATATATTAAAAAAATCATTTCAAAATGAATCACTGGCCTAAATAAAAGAACTAAAACTATAAAACTCTTAGAAGGCAAGTTTTCATGACCTTGAATTTGGCAGTGAGTTCTTAGGTATGATGACAAAAGCCTGAACAAAAGAAGGAAAAAAACTAAACAAACATAAATTGGCCTTAATATTATAAACAGTCGATGAGAGGAGGTTATCAATAAAATGATAATGGTAGGGACATCTGGGTGGCTCAGTTGGTTAACTGTCTGCCTTTGGCCCAGGTCATGAGGGATCAAGCCCCACATTGGCCTTCCTGCTTAGCAGGGAGTCTACTTGTTCCCTTCTGTCTTCCCGCCCCCCACTTGTGCTCTCTCTCTCTCAGATAAATAAATAAAATCTTAAAAAAACTAAAAAATAAATAAAGCAAATAATAATAGTAGTTGCCAGAGGTGGGGGTGGGGAGATGGGTGAAATGGATGAAGGTGACCAAAAGCTACAAACTTCAGTTATTAGATAAATGAGTTCTGGAGATATAATGTACATTATGGTGACTATCAACACTATATTGTATATTTGAAAATTGCTAAGAGTAAATCTTTGAAGTTCTCATCACACACAAAAAATTATAACTATGCAAGGCAGTGGATGCTAACTAAATATATTGTGATAATTTTACAACATATACATATATCAAACATTTATACTGTATACCTAAAACAAATGCAGTGTGTATTGTCAATTATATCTCAATAAAATGGGGGGAAGTAAGAACATACTGCAAAATGATAGAAAATATTTGCAAATCATGAATCTAAGAGTTTAATATCCAGAATATATAAAGAACCCCTAAAATGCAACAACAAAATTACAACTCAGTAAAATGTACAGAGGGCTTGAATAGACATTCCTCCATAGAAGGCGGACAAATGGCCAATAAACACATGAAAAACAATGCCCAACATCATTAATTACTAGAAAAATACAAAGCAAAATGACAATGAAATATCATTTCATGCCTACTAGAATCTCTGTAGTACAAAAAATGGAAAAATAACAGATAGTTGGAAGGGATGTGGAGAAATTGGAATCCCCTTACATTTCTGGTGGGAATGAAAAATGGTGCAGTTGCTGTGGAAAACAGTTTAAAAGTGGTGTACAGTTTGGTGAAAACCAAATGCTTCCACTTATATTAAATATCTAGAATAGGCAAACTGAGAGAAACAGAAGTAAATTAAAAATTATTAGAAGCTGAAGGAGATTGAGGGAATGGGGAATGGTTAATGGTTATAGAGTTTCTTTTTGGGTGATAAATACATTTTGGAAATATATAGTTACGATGAGTGTACAACGTTGTGAAGGTAATGAATGCCACGAAATTGTACACTTAAAATAGTTGAGATGGCAAATTTCTATATGTATTTTCCCACAAAAGGGAACTTAAAAAGTAAGATAAATACTTAGAAGTAGTGAAAAATACTTTGAAAAGCAGAATTGCAGAAAGACGGAAGTATAGAATATTTTATCTCTACAAATTACCTATTTTAAGCCATTTATAAAAGTGATTTCTTATTTCAGATTTTCAAATTATGTGGAATTATATGAAGAAAAAGTAAAATTATTCTCGCTAATCCCTGCTCACATGTATCCTGTCTCAAAACTGTATTGTACCTTCCACAATTATGACTGAAGATCTAAATACACATACACATATTCATTTTAACAAAAAGTGAGTCCCATAGTACGTATTGTTCTGAAACTTTTTTTTTTTTTTTACCATACCTGGCAGATATCTTTGGATATCTGTTTGTAGAGACTTTTCTTATTCTTTTTTAGTTACCATAGGAGAGACTTTTCAGTTTAGAATAATGTGGAGGGGTCACAGTTTGTCTTATGTGGAAGAGCGGTGTGTGTGTATTTGTTGGAAGTGGTAACATAAACCTTAGGTGCATTTTCAGAGCTTTCAGTAACTCCTGATTCATCCCCTCCCGAATCCAGCTCATTCCCCCTTGTTTTTTAAAAATAGGCTCTCTGAGGAGTGAGGGAGTGGTCTCTTCCAGCTTACACTTGTTTGAGAATGATTGCAAAGCTGATGACTTCTTTTAGAGCTGAGTCATAGATTCAGCAGACTTCCAGACATATGGTGAACAAAACTTCAGCTAAGCTTAGTCACAGTTGCTATTTAGTTGGTGCTACCTGGCTTCAGTGCTACCACGTTGGAATAATCCTTAGATGCTTCACATGTGCTCGAGAATTCATGATTGGCCATAAGATAGTCAGATTTGATGTTACAAAATCTGAAATGCTAAAACCCTCCACCCATCCAAATGAAAATCTATTACATGTTTCTTACATTGATCTAACCATTTACCTTTTTTAAAAGACTTTTATTTATTATTCATTTGTTTATTTGAGAGAGAGAGAGAGAGATAGCGAGACAGAGCACAAACAGGGGGGAGAAGGAGAAGCAGGCTCCCCACTGAGCTGGGAACCAGATGTGGGACTGAATCTCAGGACAGTGGGATCTCGACCTGAGCCAAGGCAGACTCTCAACCGACTGAGCTCCCCAGTGGCCCCTCTCCCCACCATTTACTGTTTTGTAACACAAAGACAAATCTACTTACAAAGATTCATTTTCTGTGGCATAGTATTTTATATCAGGCAATCTGTGAAAACAAGTATTTATCGAATATTAACTCTATTCCAATAGAAGTTTAAAATCCACATTTGAGAAATCAAATAATACTGAAAATATTATGAAATGAATATACATTCTAGAGGAAATAGATACTTAATACTTCTAACAATTACATTATGGGGGGAAAGTGGGTTCTTGATAAGCTAACGTTTGTGGTAAAGCCAGACAAATATTAATTTTCTACTTAAAATTATTTTTTAATTTAACTTACATTTTGGATAATAACATAGAGAAGAAAAGAATAGTCACTAGAAAGAAGGAATGGGGAGTAAAGAAAATTGTTTTTCTTATTTTGTATTTGTGTGATTTGCTTTCTTAGATCATTGCATTAGGATAATCTCTAGATTTTTGATTTAAAAATTCTAGAGATAGTTTATAATTTCACTATTTTGTAACTGTATTCTAGCAGAGATGTAGAAAAACCAATTATTTAGTAGATAGGTTATCAGAGTATATTTCTTCAAAAATAAATACAGTAATGACTTATTTTTTTAGTAGAGGTTTGCAGTTGAAGTTGCTTTACTCCCAACATGAAAACTTTGAATAATATAAATAGATTTATTTGAAAGGTCATTCTTCAAATTTATTTAAAGTCCTCATTTAGGTACTGTTAAATGTGCATTGGCATAGGAAAATTTGGATTGCTAGAAATCATTCCTGACTTAAGATCAATTGGAATATAATCAAACAGCTTTGATTGATACATTGTTGAGAAATAACATTTATCGTACAATATGTCAGTTTTTATCTATTGCATAAAATAGGTGGCTGTGTTATTTTTCTAAGTGCTTTTTTCTTTAAATTTTTTCTAATTTTTTGACTTGTAAATTCTTGCCTGCTAGAGAAGCTAGTTTACATCATAAACTTACCCTTCCATAAGCTTTTTTTTAAAGATAGATTTATTTTATTTATTTATTTATTTATTTATTTATTTATTTATTTATTTGAGAGAGAGAGAGCACATGTGCAAGAGTCGGGGGGAGGGGGGAGAGGGAGAAGGAGAGAAGCAGACTCCCCACTGAGCACAGAGTCGGACTCGGGGCTGGATCCTGCGACCCCAAGATCATGACCCAAGCCAAAATCAAGAGTCCGACACTCAACTGACTGAGCCAACTAGGCACCCCTTTCCATAAGGTTTTAAAATAATACACTTTTGTGATTTGTATTTACCTTTTTAAAAATGTTTACTTCTTATTGAAGTATAATAAACACACAGAAAGATGAACCTATCAAAGTTCGTAGTTTGGTGTATTTTTAGAAACTGAGCACAGCCATATCCAGCAAATGGGATAACATTCCTAGCACCTGGAAGCACCCCTTACTGTGTCTCCTCCAGGCTGTATACCTCCACCCCTAAAGATATCCAGCGTCTTGTGGATCTCTGAACAGACTAGTTTTGCCTGATGCTGAACTTTGTAAATATGCAGTCATCACAGTGTGCTCTTGTGTCTGGCTTCTTTGACTTAACCTTACATTTGTAAATCGTCATTGCCGTTGTAGGAGAGCATTCCTTGGATTGGCTAAATCACTGTTTATTTGTCCATTCGCTGTTGGTGGGCATTTAGGTACTGTGCACTTTGGGGCTACAATGCATAGTGATGCTGCGAACATTCTAATGAACGTCTTTCTGTCAGCATTTTCTGTTTTGTATAAGCCTGGAGTTTGGGGTCATATGATCTGCAGATATTCAGGTACATAATACCAGTTTTCTCATAGTTGTACCAATTTACACTCTCACCAAAGGGCATGAGGGTTCTGAGTCCTCCACCTCTGTGTCAGCACTTCATAATTAAAGCCTTTTCCACTGTAGCCATTCAGATGGATGTGTGGTTACATTTAATGGTGGTTTTAATTTGCATTTTCTTAAAGATTAATGAAGTTGAATATTGAACACCTGCTTATTTGTTCATCAGCCCTTTGGATATTCACTGCAATACATTCGAATTTTTTGTTTATATTTCTATTTTATTGATTGCATTCTTTAAAACCGGTTTATGTATTCTGGATGTTACTCAAATGTTTTGTAAAAATCTCCTTTCACTCTTTGTTCTTTTCATTTTTTTTTTTTTTAAGTAGGTACCATACCCAACTTGGGGCTTGAACTCAAGACCCTGAGGGCAAGAGTCACATGCTCTACTGACTGAGCCAACTAGGCCACTCCTCTTTTTATTTTTTAAAGATTATTGTTTAATGATCAGAAATTCTTAATATTAGGGCAGTCTAATACATTATTTCTTTCTCTAAGAGTTAATATGCTGTGTTCTCTTTATGAAGTGTTTGCCTACTTTAAGGCCATAAAAATATTTCATCTCCTTTGTTTTTAAAAGATATAGATGTGTGGGATCCTTATACACACACACACACACACACACACACACAAATTTCACATACAAATATTTTCATAGGGATATTCAGTTGACCTCGCACATTTACTGAAGAGATAGTCCTTTCCCTTTTGTATTACAGTATTTACTTTGTCATAAATCAAGTGAATATGTGTATGTGGTTCTATTTCTAGACACTCTCTTTTGTTTTCTTGGTCAGTTTGTTTAACTCTGTGTCAACATTATAGTTCTTAATTATTATAGGTATATAATAGTGATATCTGGTGGGGCACATCCTCTATCTTTGTTCTTTGCAATTGTATTAGCTATTTTAGGCACTTCGCATTTTGTTTGAGAATCAGCTTATCATATCTGCAAAATGTTTTGCTAGTATTTTGATTGGGATTGCATTGAACCTATAGATGAATTTGAGGAGAATTTACATCTTTTTACTAGTGAGTCTTCCAGAACATGAACATGGTGTATCATATCACACTTCTAAAATTCGTAGCAGAAATTATTTTAGATTTTTGTGTAAATGTCCTGTGTATGTTTTTTAGATCGAGTCTTAAACATATGATATTTTTTGTGCTGTTCTAAATGATATTTTTAAACTTCATTTCTATTTGTTGCTAGTTTATAATGTCAGATAAAAATTGCACCTGACAAAATCAAAAAAGGCAAGGCATACTAGTCAAAGCTATTGCGATAGGTGAAAGAGGACAGAACACGTCTAAATTCAACTCTGCTGAAACAAGGTATGGGAGGGATTTTAAGAGCTGGAGTGGGAACATCGTAGGCCATCTGTTTTGTTAATTGTCCTTACCTAATGGAAAAGCAAACTTTCTCGTATCATCATAACTGGGGGGTTATTTACAAGTTAGAGCAAGATGCTCACCAAAGTCAGGCTTCTACCCTCATACAGATGGGGAAATAGGGGCAGTATCTTCCTTGATGATTACATCTCAAAGGGTTGGCTTTCAGGCCTTGAGAAAGACAGCCCTGAGTTGTAAGTCTGGCAAGAAGCTTGAGAAAAGATTTACATCTCAAAAAGGCAAAGAAATAATTTAGATTTACAAATTTTCTAAAGTAAATTCTCTAAGAAAAGGGACTAGAGAGCCTTCTGTGGTTAGACCATCTGGATTCCTTTAGAGCAGAGATGAGAAGGAGGTCAGGGGCCTTGAGGCAGAAAGAAGTCAAGCTGAGGAAAATGTTAAGACTGCCTTAGTCAACAGAAATATGATTGATTGTGCTACAGTGACCTTATACTCGGCAACTTAGCCAAATTCATTATTAATTTTAATAGTTTGTAAATCTTTGGATTGTTAAATATATAATCAGATTATATATGAATAGTGGCAGTTTTATTGCATCCTTTGTAATCCTTATGCTTTTTTATTTCCTTTTCTTAATTTATTATACCGGGTAAGACCTCCAATAATATCATGAATGAAATTGATGATAGAGGCATTCTTATTTTCAGCATTCCACTATTGAGTATGACCGTGTAGGGTTTTTGGTCAATATTTTTTGTCATGTTAAGGAAGCTTCCCTGTAAGCAGCGTATGTTTTAATTCCTATAAATTTCTATCATCTAAAATAATCGGAATAACATTAGATACTTCTCAACCATAAAATGAGTCTAATCAAATATTCCCTTAAAGTTTAAAATCTTAATATGAAAAGTTCTCTCATTGAAAGTTTCTTCTTTTTTATTTTTATTTTTTTTTAAAGATTTTATTTATTTATTCGACAGAGAGACAGCCAGCGAGAGAGGGAACACAAGCAGGGGGAGTGGGAGAGGAAGAAGCAGGCTCATAGCAGAAGAGCCTGATGTGGGGCTCGATCCCAGATCACCGGGATCACGCCCTGAGCCGAAGGCAGACGCTTAACCGCTGTGCCACCCAGGCACCCCTGAAAGTTTATTCTTCTGTCATTCAATGTCTGCTAAAGATATATATTAGTTATTGTAACCATCAGTTCCAAAATTCAGTGGCTTAACACAGCAAAGTTTTATTTCTTACTTATGATGATAGTTCAGTGAAGGTTGGGAAGATATATTTACGGTGGGGAACAGACTGTGCTTTCCCCATAATTTAGGAACATAGGTTCCTTCCATGTCATGGCCTTCACAGCTCTAGGGCCTCAGAATCCTCTGTGGGACCATATGTATCTGGTTGGCAAGAAAAGAGAGATGAGGTTTCAGGAGGGGGCAGGGTAGGAGGTTGACATCATACCAACCTAAATCCATTCAATTTTAATGTTTTGCCAAAGCTAATCTTTCTATAGAAACTATACTTTTACTGTAATATGTCATTGTTACTTTATGATACTAATGAATGCTTTTGCAACTCTCTTGAAATTCCTTTTTTCAGAGGGACTGTGATTTATTTTAAAACTCTTGGCTTATTTTCTCTTGATAGATTAGATGGATAGATAGATAGATAGATAGATAGATAGATAGATAGATAGATAATGGATTTCTTTTAAAAGATTTATATAAGCAACACCGTGCAGTTTTTCTCAAGTCTCAGGAAAAGAAAAACTAAAAGATAATATACCTAAGGTCCATATTTTCATGAAGGAATTCTTTCTTGGCATTCTCAGAAAATATATGTTTGTTTTACTTTTTTTTTTTCTAATTCTACATTCCATGTACACAAAAAAGACAACACAAAACAAAAACACATAAGAAATCAGAACAACCAACCAAAGTATTATCCTTTTTCCTTGCGACTTAAGAGATTGGTAGTCCACATAGAAATGTTACTGGTTCGAAGGAATCCCCTGATGTCAGGTCGAAGGCAAGATTAAGAAATGCTAACTGATGGAGTAGAAGGTTAAGGTTGACTTCATGAGAACTGGACAAGAGTGCATAGTGAACTGGTCACTTTACAAAGTGATCAGTACCTCCTGCTTATAAACGTTTCCATGTAATAAATATATGCTTATGGCACTGTCTGCTGCTTGCACAGTCATGCTTTCAAATAAAATAAACGTTAATGTGTTTGCATGCATAATATGCTTTATGCAAATCCTAAAAAATGATATTCTAAGAAAGAAAAACTTTTGGAAGCAAAGTATGTCTTTGAATTGGCATTTCTACACTTGATCTGTGCAGTTTTGTTAACTTTGCTAGGACAACCAATTTTTATGTTATTTGAATACTACTCAGTAATGTTCATTGGTTTTTTCCAGTGTTTGAATACTTGCTGTCACTATGAATATTTTAGCAAACAAAATGCAAGGAGAAGATGTGAATGTTGTGGACAACTTCAATATAAAATCTGAAAATAATTTAAAACCTGAATTTTGCAAAAGCAACCTTGATTTCAACAGTAAAACAAAGCTCAGAGGAAGTCTATAAAATATTGTGCTCAAACAGGAAATAAGCATATGAAAAGCAACATATAGCCTAATGCCCAACTTGAAGATCACTTTGGATTTACTCTTAATAATGACTAATGTCAATATAAAATGAAAAAAAAATTATATGTCTGGAATATTTCTCATAAAACAATGATCAGGGCTATCAGAGCAATTAGTTTGTGCACTTTAAAATGTCATTTTAAAAATGACTTTTAAATATTAAATAGCTGTGGTATTATCGTACAATTCTAAAAATAATTTTCTGGGTATATATGTTGTGTTGATGTTCTGTTAAAGTTTTCTATTTTCAAATACCTATACAAGTAAATATATTTTAATGTTACTGAAATATATAATATTGCCACAGTGTATTTGTTCGTAATAATAAACAGCTGTGCATGTGTGTGTGTGTGTGTGTGTATAAAGAGAGAGAGAGAGACAGAGAACAGAAAATAACTGAAACTTTGTATAATCCTGTCACAGAAATATGCTTTACTGGTTATCATGGTCACTTATTATTATTTAAAAACACAATGTTATTAAAAATGTAGACTAATTTAAGGTTAAGGAATTCCCATGAAGTCCTGTGAATTCCGATTTTTTGTTCCCGAATTCCAAAGATTGTTATTTTTCAGGAATTTGGAACACTCCTCAAGGTGACCATAAAAATACTGTGGGTGTACGTGGGTTCTTCTTTAACTGCATGCTAAGTGATTTTGGCCTCAATCTCCCTGTGTAAGACCCAGTACCTATAAAGCCTTTTATGGTTTGCTGTTTCTCTCTGGGTGGCCTGAGAAAAAATCGCACTGGAGTCTGATAAGCAATGGTTTAATCATCAGCTTTATCATTTACCAGCCATGTCACCTCTGCTATTACTTAAATTCTCTGAAATTTATTTTCTTCCACTAAAATACTGAAGGCAGTATTTTATGCAAGAAATAATGCATATAAAGTGCCTGACAAATAGTAGGAACTTCATAAATGAAGTTATTGTATACTTTTAAAATTGTACCATAGCAATAGGGTAAAAACAAACATAATAATGAAAGTCTTAAATTTGAAATAACTGTGTCTGATTTTAGTAAAAAAAAATATTGCCAGATATTTTACTTAAAGAAAGGAAATGTATAAGTGAATATATGTACTGAAATGTTAGGAAATTGATTTTTGATATGCTAGGCAGTATAATCTAATTCAGAGTCTAGAAAATCATAAATTCCACTATAAGATTTTAAGTCATTTTTCGTGGAAATAGTGTTTTGTTTTGAATGATGCTTGCTTTTTGTGGATGCTTTACTGAAGGAGGGTGTGTTAGTCAAGAATCTGTTATAGCATTTATGTCATAATTTTTTATTGAAAATCATTACCCTTAACTGAAAGTTTCATGTACTTTTAATTCTATAAAATTTCATAGTCATTATTATTTGGCTTTTTAATTAGCACATAAATTTGAACTTGCCACAACTCAAATTAGAATGTAACACTTACCCAGTCCTGTTTGATCTCATGCATACCTTGTTTCCCATAACTCAGAAGTCATGTCGGGTAGGAGAGAAAACATCATGAATCTTTTCGTACTTAATTAGTAGCGTATCACTGTTTTCAGTCCTACTTTCATCAGCACCATGAGAAGAAAGACATCTAAATGTTAAATTACTGATATTGCATAGGAAAAGTAGAAATGGCCAACCAAAATAAAGGAAATGTTATTTTAGAAAATGTATGGCTAAATAATATTTAGCTTGCTAAAAACGTTAGTCAGCACTCTTCTATTTCTTTAGGAAAGCAAGGACACAGGAGAAATGTGTATATCTTGGAGCGGAATGTATTCGAGGCAAACAGATACTCTGTTTTTAGAGGCAAAAAGGGAAATAGATTGCTAAAGCAAACAAGAAAATAAAACTTCCAGAAAATGCTGAAGATTAGATTATAGGTTTCTATCTGTCTGAGATTTTAATGAATTATGCTTTTAAGCAGAGACGTCTCTCAAATTGTAAATCTTTGTTTTTGAAAAATACCACTTTTGGCTTATTTTCAGAGAACTTTAGTTTATATGAATCAAGTTTTGAGCTTGATAATCATAATAAATTTATTTGATTTAGCTGATAACAGGCTATTATTTAATAATCTATGGTCAGCCTTCAGATCTGATCTATGCCTCTTGACTTACCTGTTCCCTAGCATATTATACCTTGCCTCAACTTGTATCTTCTTCAGTCATAATTGTATGACTAGGGGCTTAGTACAGGCATTGTTTAAAGCTTGTTATCTGTGGCAGCTTTTGGTTGGTTCAAGTTAGTACATCTCCATATTGATATTTCTTGTGGTTTATCTTTTTCCTTGAGCCATCCGCAGAATTATTTTCAGTATGTTTCCATAGACCTAAGTTCCAAAATTGGTGATCACTGTCAAATTCCATTTCTTTGTGTCAGGAAGAAAATCCTGTCACTCTGAAAACAAAACAAAATGCAGAATGCCTGATCTGTTGTCTATGTAACCTAAGGCCAATTCTTGATCATTGAAGCCAAGATTTTTTATTTGAAATATAAAGAACCTCAGAAATCATAATGAAGATTAAACGATTGGTGCCAACAAATATTGGCAGTTGCCTTCCATGTCCTATGCGTTGCTCTGTGAGACATACAATAGTTAATGGAACTTATATTCGGATGCTTATGGATTATAAAAGTCTGCATGTAATATATCACCACTACTATAACCAGATACTTTTATTTTTCTTGAGTTTAGTTAAATTTACCTGTTCAACAAAAAATGTGGCATCATCTTGGCCTTTCAGAATACTACTCCCAATATCCATCGGCCAGAGGAAAGTACAGGGAGATGGCCTGATGTTGTGTGAGTGGAATTAAATTTACCAAGAGCTCACATATAAAGTTTCAAATAATTTTATAAAACATTCTAATTTGATCTTCTACCTCTTGTTGATTACTTAAAAAATGGCAGCTCCTTTGCTTTTTGGATGTGTTGTAAGTTAACTGCAGGGCAAATGTTTCAGCTCTCCCCATATCTGACTACAGAATTGTAGCAAAGAGAGCTATTTGTCTATGTCATTGTTTTCCATGTCCTCGGAATTAATTTCTTTTGCTATTGCAGAGTACCGGGACAGAAGGCATCTTTTAACCAGTGTTGAAAAATGTATTTTTATTTCTCCCATAGCCCAATTTGTGTGGACTCCTGCATAGCAGAACTTAAAACATGCCAGAGATCAGTCCCAAGTAAAAGAATGCCTTGGTGCATCTTTTTAATGCTATTCTCAGTAGCATTAGGACCATAACACGATTTGACATGATTCTTTTCCTGTAACAGATACTCAGATCCACAGATGCCTACAGGCACACCCAGGCACTTCAGAATAGCAAGAAAAGCAAAGGTGGAAACAAAATTCTAATTACGTATCTATCCCTTCACGGAATAGACCACAGGTAAAACTGGGAAAGAGTTTCTCAGCAAGTAAGTCCCACCTGCCCTCCTGGAACTTCTATCTTAGTCTTTTCATTTATACCTTCATGTGCTGCCTGTAACATCATATGGCTGATCTCACATTGTTAAATGAAGAGACTTGCCTTTTTATGAAGGCAATTTCAACACTATGGGGGAAAATAAGAAATTTTGTTGGAGCTAAATGTTTGAAATACTATATAGACTAGTGCCCAGCCTTACACACTAACGTAGAGAGAAAAATAATTAGTAATAACTACAAATTAACTAGTAAATTGCCCTGACTTGCTTATATGCAGATTTTTTTAGGCACTGGGTTCAGTGCTTTTACTAATCAGAGTCATATATATAGATGGAGAGAGTAGGGCGGAGGGCAGAGAGGGCGACTGACTGAGATTGGTTCATGGCACTGGAGGCTGTTAAGTCCAAAATCCCTAGGGTAAGCCAGTAGGTCTGAAGATAAATTATCTAAGAGTTGGTGCAGTCTTGAGTGCAAAGGCTGAAATTTCAGGCACAATTTCTATGTTGCAGTCGGGAGGTGGAAGTCCTTCTTTGGGAAACCTCAGTCTTTGCTCTTAAAGTCTTTAAATGATTGTAAGAAGTCCACCCACATTATGAAGGGTAATCCACTGTACTTAAAGTCGAGTGACTGTAAATGTTAATTACATCTACAAATACCTTTATAGCAACATCAAGACTAGTGTTTGACCAAATAACTGATCACCATAGTCTAGTCAGGTTACATGCAGAATTAACCAGTAGAGTGCTCTTAAATACAAACACAAATAGTCTTCATCTACCTTGTAAAAATGTATTTATAATATCGTTAAAATATTTCTTTGTACATTAAAATTTGAAAGAGAAATAAAAACCTCCCTGATGAATTTACAAATCCGGCACAGGTGATTCTAAAGAGAGCTCTCCCCGCCAAGTATATCTAATAAAAGATTCTCAGGCTCAGTCTAGTAACCTACACTGTTCTTTGAATTCTGTGGTTGGCATAAAGGGAAACATGTACAAATGAATGTGCATTTTATTCTTCCCTTAATTAAATCCTTATAGCTCCATCACTTTAAAGGGCTGGTATCTTCTCTGATCCCCGGAGTTTTAGACACGCAGTATTTATAAAAAGCCAGTATATCAAGCCCATGTGTATTTCTTTTAAGGAAAAAACAAAATGAAACTAAATAGGAACTGCTGTCTATTTCACATGGTCTAGAGCTGTAAGGCACAAGGGAAGGAGGAGTAGTTTCTGGGTATCAGGCTCAGCAACTGATCAAAGAAACAACTTGACAAAAAGCAAAACAAAAACAAACAAACAAAAACAAACCTACTGCACCTTCTAAAGCTTCTCCACAGGCTCTGTTCACAGGAGAAATTCAAAATGTCGCTCAGCCTCATGTGGGTTTGAGGGGGAGAGAGGTTTGGGTGGGGACCTAGGAATGATGAAAATTTGAAGCAACAGGAGTGGGGTCTGGCAATGTAGAATTTGCGAAAGACAGTATTAGTTTTTTCCTGTTTTTGATTCTTATTGACAATAACTTTATAAGTCCCCTTGTTTTTAGGCACTTACTGTATTGCTTCAAAATATTTAAAATAATATCCCTTTTCACTACCATGATACCTCCTACCTTCAAAAACAGAATTTAGAGAAGCAGGGAAGGCAAACCTTGAAAACAGATTTAGAGTCCTTTTGGAATCTAATATTGGAGGTAGAGGAGTGGCAGCTGGTTGGATATGAATTCTTGGAAGTAAAATATGTTGATCACAATCAGTTAACATTTATAGAATGCTATATGGCTCCATCTCAGTAGATTTTTGCCAAGAAAAATAATTCTCCGGTGTTCTTGGATTTTGCATTCTTCTCACAGAACATGACTTTGCTAAGCACCCTCTAGCTTGTTGCTACCCGTATAACAAATTTCACTCATGGCTTTATGAGTATGACATTATAGTGAGGCAGTCATCACTATGTATTTACTATAACTGCATGCTTATTATCATTCAGATGCTCTAAATAAAATATATAATCATCAAGTTGTTTTCAAAAAAAGTTACAAGATGAAGCCAGAAGGGCAAAATATGGATTCAGAAAATAATAAAATATCAGCATATAGAAATATATGTGTGTGTATATATGTTTATCTGTTAAATTGTCAAAGACTGAAAGCATATAGAGTTCAAACTAAGAAGGAAATACTGCAGTGCAGTGGTCTAGAAAAGATGGGTGGGGATGGTGGAATTTGATCTGGGTTTGGAAAGAAGTTCAGCATTTGAACAGGTAGAGCAAAAAGTTCAGCTGTTAAGATATAATTTTTTACTCTCCATCCTTTAAATTGGCTGCTAAATAGTTGAGTGTTTCTAAAGCTTCTTCACAGGGCTCTATTCACAGGAGAAATTCAAAATGTGTCTGTGTGTATGTGTGTGTATTGAGGGGTATTCTGTCAAGCAAGCCAACATTCAACAAGGATACCATCTTGCAGATGAGTTCCTTAAGTTCTCATTGGAAAAGAGAGACAGAAATTAGTTTAAAAACATATGAATACTTCAATAAAAATGAAAAAAAAATACTATTGTGGATGTGTGGAGGGGAAAAGGGGGAAGTAAATAACTCTATCAAAAGTATTACAATATTTGGGGCTCCTGGGTGGCACAGTCAGTTGAGCATCCCACTCTTGGTTTCAGCTCAAGTCATAATCTCAGGGTCGTGGGATCAAGCCCCATGTAGGACTCCACACTAAGGGCAGAGTCTGATTGTCCCTCTCCCTCTGTCCCACCACCCCCCACTCATGCTGGCATTCTCTCTCTCACTTCTCTCTCTAAAATAAAATCTTTTTAAAAAAAGTATTACAATATTTAACCCAGGAACACTCTTTGGCCAATGAGAGAATCACAATTGTTTTAAATCAGTCTCACATATGCTCCTCAGGACTCATTCACCACAATAATATTTTGGATTAATTGGACATAAGCTTAATTGTCTCCTAAGCACATACAAAGTCAATGTCTATCTCTTCTACCATGTTACTGCTTGGAAATATGAAAGCTGAACAGTAGACAGTGTTGAGATGGCTGGCAATTTTTGGATATATATCAGTTGCTGTGATAAATTGGCATATTTTATCTCATTAGAATCGTGGATGCTTACTATAAGTTATGTGAAAGGAAATTTTTGAAAGAAATGGGGACCTCATGAATAAATATTAGTATTGTAATATGCATTTAATATGTCCAAAGAAATACCAAAGAAAACCAAAAGGTGAATATTTCTATTTTATTTACATCAGGCACGGAGCCTTATCCATTTTGTTTTCCTCATGTTTACTGCAGTGCTTGATATATGATAGATATCAAAAAAATATATATTTGTTGGGTTCAATTGCATTTTAGTTGTAAAGCATTTAGTTGTAAAGCATGTAACAAATACTTGAAATAGTAGTTTCCATCGCTAGACCATAGTATTTTTTTTGTGGCTTTCTGAGTGGAATTTTTCATCATTATAATAATGTCACAGACATTTGGAAGTGTTTTAAGGAAAAAGAAATCCTTGCCAAATTTTCATTTGTTAGAAAAAGACTTGTTTTCAATTTGTTGTTTGTTTTGGGTGTGTGTTTTTTTTTGGAGTTTTTGTTTGTTTTGTTTTTTAGTCTAGCTGAGTCTCACATTCACCAAGAAAAAAATTGTACTTCTACATTTCAACATTTTTAACTGTGGGATCTTTATTTGGGATCATGCCCTCCCATCAAATATTTACAATCCATGAGGGGCAGGAAAAGGATACCTAGTCTTACTAGTTCTGCTCTGTTTCTGCAAATACACACAACATGACCTTTAAAGAATCAGGCTGACATTAGACAATCTAATAAACAACACAGAATTATAGGCTTCCATCCACTTGCAAGGCCCGCTGCTTAGTTTTTGAATCCTTTGGGGCACTCAGTTGAGCTGGGTCTAGTTGCAGTTGGCAGTGCTAGATTCAGGAGTCTGTAACCTTTTCAACTTTGAGTTGTTATTGAATTGTTTTATGAACATGAGATAAGACTTGATTGAAGCAGAAAAATTAACTGAGGTGTTATTTGCTTCCGCTACCCATTAGTCTAGTTTCACCGTCTGCCATCTCAGAATCATAATTCCTGGGGTTTTTGTGCCTAGCTATCAAGCTGTTGGTTCTGTTGGTCCCATGCTAACCTCTACCAGAATCCCACAGGACAAAGTGACTGGGAAAAAATCAAATCAAATTACTACTGAGCAACCTAGTTTTCCAGATGTAATGTAGTTGATAGGCATAAAGTATGAGTCTTATCTTGCTTCCTAAGAGCAAACTTGAAAGCTATAAAAAGGAAAGCATGGAAGAAAAGATGCTGGATTTTAGCAAAGGGATTTGATTATGTGGAAATAATGCAACAGCAGCAACAACAACAATTGTTAACATTTATTGAGGAACTATCATATGCTAAGCATGTGTCAGCTTTTTGATGGAATATCTCATTATTAGAGAGATTATATTAATACAACTTTAATATCTCCATGTGTAGTATACTAAGGTTTGGGGACAACTTAGTTTTATTTAATTCAAAGTTTTGTATAGTCCTGCCAAGAAAATCTACTCCATGTAAGAAGAAATTAAGTTGTAAATGTATTTCACTAATAACAAAAAGAATTAAGAATGTCTCAGCAAAAGGCTTGGTATTACTAGAGAATTTTCTAGTTAAACAAATCAAAACTGTTGGTTGCAAAATGTGCTAGTATAAATATATACTAACCTAGAATACCACTTTTTTTGGGGGGGGTAAGCAGCTGATATGGCTTTTTAACATACTTTCTATTTGTGATCCTACCAGTTTCAATCTTTAATTCCTTCCATTTGATAATTTTCTTACAGATATATGCATTTCTAAGATGCATTTGACAGACATCTCCTTGGTGCACACAGATTCCCAATTCTCAACATAGTATTTGAAAATGTAAAGGATTCTCATGCTGCTTAGTAGACTGAAGAAAATAAAAATGGTAGCAATGTCTTAATGCTCAGAGTGCCCATTCCTGTGAAGGAAGGCTCCCAAAGGAATTCAACTTCTTTCCATCGAGGGTATTAAGGATTCTTTTTCTTTCACTAAGCGTCTTTCTGTGGAAATAAGAGAAAGACGGTCTCTTAGAAAAATAAAAGGGAATAAAGTACTTTACTTTATTGGCACCATTTCATTTGGGGTGGGGAGATAACATTTATTTTAGGATTCATTTACGCCACATTTTATCAAAAAATTTTCTCAAGGCAAGATCCTAAGGAGTAAGATAATTTCAAAGGTAATGTGGAGGAATGGTATCCTAAGGTTTCCTCTTTTCCCTATGTGATCTGTGTGCACTTGCTGCCTCGATGTCCTCATCTGTAAAATAGGAATGGAAAATATCCAGTTTGCAGGATAGTTGTGAGAATTATATGTGCACAAAGCACATGATGTGGAATGGATATCATGGTATTTTTAAAAAGATTTTTATTTATTTATTTGAGAGAGAGATAGCACAGAGGGAGAGTAAGAGGGAGAAGCAGACTCCCCGCTGAGCAGAGAGGCTGATGCGGGGCTTGATCCCGGGACTCTGGAATATGACCTGAGCCTAAGGCTAATGCTTAACTGACTGAGCCACCCACATGCCCCTCATGGCATGTGTTTACTTTGATATTCAATTTAAATTATTTAAGGTTCTGTCCTGGGAAAAAACTAAGTAGAATTACCCATTTTCTTAGAAATTTCATAGAAATATTGGATAAATGGAAAAAGTAAGGATAATATCCAAGCCAATATTTCTTTCTAAAACATCTGATGCTCCAGGGGCGCCTGGGTGGTGCAGTCGTTAAGCGTCTGCCTTCAGCTCAGGGCATGATCCCAGCATTCTGGGATCGAGCCCCACATCAGGCTCCTCCGCTAGGAGCCTGCTTCTTCCTCTCCCACTCCCCCTGCTTGTGTTCCCTCTCTCGCTGGCTGTCTCTGTCAAATAAATAAATAAAATCTTTAAAAAATAATAAAAAAATGAAACATCTGATGCTCCAATACAAAACAGAATTTGTTAATGACATTTGTTGTGTTTATTTTTAACTAACTTAATAAATACGTGTCAAGCATGTGTAATGTGTAATGTGCCAAAATACTATGTTGGGCTCCAGAAAAACAGGTAAGAGGCAGACTGTTTGCCCTCAGGGAGCTTTATTATAAATTGAATTAAGGAATTTTTAAACAATCAGGTCACAAACCAGTGGGGCGGGCTGGAGTCAAAGCTGGGTACCGTAATTAATAGCAGTTTATTTCATTCAATGGAATCTGAAGCTCCTGTCTTCCTAGAGGCGTTTGCAAGGTCAGCATTGTTTATCGCAGAGTATCATAAATCTCCAGTGACCAGCCTTTGGCTATAAATACAGAGAAATACTTGTGGGGTTTTTCTTCCATGTACAATATAGAATTTCTGGAATAATAATGATCTAACAGCTGCAGTCTGGGTATTTTGAAAAATTACTCAATCTTTTGCAGTTTATTAAGCAATTTGTATATAATGCCAAAAATATTCTAGAATGCAGGTATTTCTGAGCATTTCTACAAGTTCTCTAAAATGAGGCTATGGTAGTTCAGAGCCTAGACACCCCCATTTCAGAAATAACTTAGAACTTATGTATTCTGTTACCCCAAAAGTGCCAAAATCATCAGACCTGAAAATGAGTTCAATCATGATCAACTTGGATGCTTTACGTTTTTAATTCATCCATAGAAATATTAGACTGATCCATTTTAGGATTTCAAAACCATTTAGAAATAACTGTGTAATGAATTAGCAATTACCTGGAAACACATGGACTGTGTTCTATAGCAGGAATTTTAGATACTACGTTGTTTGTTTGTTTAACATTCTTTCCTGATACTCTGGGGATATTGACTTTATTTAATAACAATTTATACAGTGTTAGGTGCCTATCACATTCGATCCTTATAACAACCTTAAGAGTTGGATATTATTATTTTTATTATATAGGTAAGGAAACTGAGACACAGATAGGACAATTTGTCCAAGACCACACAGCCAGTGAGTGGTGGAGCTAGAATTCTAAGTCAAATAATCTGGGCCCAGATTCTGTAACCCTGACTACACTGAGAATCCCCTTAGCCCTAGATCTTAACACTGTGGAGGTTACCCTGGAGATGAAACATTAGTCACCTCCAAAATCTTTTAAGCTTCTGACAGTATATCCTGTAGCCCTTATGGCAACAGGGGCTTACAGTAGAGGTTGGAAGGGACTCATATTGGGCATCAGAGTGGGGAGAGAGGGAGGTTTTCAAGGGTATCAGCAACAAGAATATATTTGTTTTCTTGTTCATTGTATTTTTTTTTTTCTTGAGCACCAGTTTAGGCAAAAGATCCAGCTACTTAGCAAGACATAACCCCAATGCCCTCTGCTTTGTCCCTTAGGCCCCCAAAGTACTCTACCATTCTGCTAGTTTTATAGCATCTCTAAGGTATCCATTAGACCCAGAGTGCCCAGTCCCATCGCTTTGTTTCCTACCCCACCCCCCATCAGACGTCTCTTGGCAACTGTTGCATACTCCACAACCTTCAGCTCCAGCAATTGTGTCTTTCCTTCACCAGACAAATGGATGGACCTTTCTGTATATATGCACTGTAGGACTGTATGCAGTCTCCATTTTTACACGTTACATTTTAGCTAATCTTCTGGTCTCACATCTGTCTCTCCTGCTAAGGGGAAAGTTCCTGGAGGATAGTGACTGTTCCTTGAATAAAAAAAGTCTCATTGCAGAGAAGAAATGTAAAAATGTCACATAGAATAATAACTCATTTATGTCATCAGGGGAAATGTAGGGAAATATGTGAAGAAAGTTAAGGGTAGATATCTCTGAGTAGTGGTTATGAGTGGTTATTTTTTTTACACTTTTTCTAAATTTTTCAAGTTCTCTACAATGAAAATGAGTTGCTTTTATTAAATTAAAAAAAGCAAGCATGTCAAGCTCTATTAGAAATAAAAATGGAGTTTCTCACTGAATAAGAACATTATATACAAAGAGCTTTTTAAGAATAATTCTTAATGTGTGGAATGTAATGTTTAATATATTTGGATTAATGGATGAATAAAGAAATTGAATGTGACATCTCTGTTCAAACCAAGGACATCCTTGTACTTGAAAATTCTTTTGCACCATCCCTTCTGAGAATTTTAAAGCTCCCTGATATGTTTTTAAAGACCCTACATGTTGAGAGTTTTTCCTTTCTCTCAGTCCTCTATGGGAAAGACAAAAAATTGATATAAATAAATATGGAATTAGAATTATTATCAGAGATGTCCTTAAGCATATCCAGATCTAACAATGTGACATATGCCTACGTATTTCTTGTAAACTAAATTAATGATTATTTTCATTTACTCAGCATAATTTATTGTTCATATTTATAAAGTCCTGCTTAAAATGATACCACAAGATTTTAGAACTTTGTATAATCCTGAGCCTTATAAGCCCATTTGAGAGCCTGTGTATCCAAGTTAACTTCAAAGAAAATCATATTATAGATAGGATAGAATGGAACTCTTAAAAAATTTCTTGCTTTGTAAAATTTCAAACATATGAGATTAAGTCATTTCAAATGATAAATTGATAAATATATCAAAATAAAGTCAGGGAAAGGAGAACACTCATGTTTAGAGTTAAACTAAACATATATACATGAGATAGTTTCAGTAGATTTCTGGATATATTTCGGAATAATTAGAAAATGAAAGGTCTAGGTGCACCTGGGTGGTTCGGTCAGATAAACATCTGCTTTTGGCTTGGGTCATGATCTCAGGATCCTGGGATGGAGCCCCACATTGGGCTTCCTGCTCAGTGGGGAGCCTGCTTCTCCTCCTTCTGCCCCTCACCACCCTCCTCTCATGCTCACTCTCTCTCTCAAATAAATAAATAAAATCTTTAAAAAAAAGAAAATGAAAGATCTAATTAACAGACTTTTCTAATTATTAGGGATTTATCCTATATACTACTGGTAAGTGTTTAGTTTTGAAGAATTAAATTTTTTAATAAAATATATGATTAACATTGTATTTACAATGTGTGTATGTTCGGAATATAATTTAAAATCAGACCATGCCCCAAAATTATTATTAGCATGTCATTCAGAAAAATAGATTGACTTTATTCACAGCAGTATACTAACTTCTGGGGACATATACAGAAGTCCAATGCATAGGTACCACCCACAGACAGTTTGCAGTATTAGTGACTAAATGAAATATACGAATACAGATTACACATGGTCCTGTGTGAGATGGGATGAGTTGAAATGATGGACTGCTGAAGAGGTTCTCCTTGAAGCTCAAAGAAAGGAGAAATATTGTCAATGTCCAAGTAGAATTCCAGTCATTGGAGGGAAGGGAGCGAGAAGATGCTAGGCCAGAAAATGGGTTACATGGCCTAAAATATGGTGATAGGAAGTTGATTTCTGCATACCAAGACAAGAAGGTGTATGCAAAAGAATAGTAAGTTGTAAATGCAGAGCAGTAATTAGGCCTAGATAAGAAACCCATATGAAGGTCTGGCTACAAAATGAGACTCTTGGGCTGAAGGAACTCCATTCAATGTGGAAGCTGTGGTAGAATGAGGAAGTCAAAGCTGACTCCATAATTTCAAGCTTGGGTAGGTAGAGTGTAAAAGAGAAAACCTATGTTTATTTGGATCCTTTGTAAATGAATATTTATTATACTAGGAAATCTGGGAATTTAGAGAGTAATGAGTCTATTCATTTTTTTCTATATTATGTATCTCCAAATTTCACACAGATTTGATCTGCCAGTACATATTTCCCTGAGTAGAAAATGTTATTGATCTGTCAGTAAATTTTTATAACATTCAAGAATCCAATCACCGTATCATTTTAGCTACCTAGAATTATGTAGAAATGACAATCAGTTTATAAGATGTAATTTTTAAAAAGCCAAAGAGCTTTTAGGGGACCTTGTGGCTCAGTTAAGCATCCGACTCTTGATCTCAGCTCAGGTCTTGATCTCAGCATCATGAGTACAAGTCCTGCACTGGGCTCCATGCTGGGTGTGGAGCCTACTTAAAAAAACAAAAACCAAAACCTGAAAAACAAAAAAGCAAAGGGGCTTTTAAATGTCTTACTCACTTTGGCATTCCCAAAACTTATCATTGTACCTAGCCCAGAGCAGGCACTTCTAATGAATAATGTTTTTAATTAATTTATTAAAGTGTGTCCTTCAAGTTTAATGCCTTATGTTGTCAATTAACTAGAAATTTCAAATCAGCTCACATGTGTTGAGTTCCTAAAATGGCTAACAGTGTTTGGGTTTTGGTGGGTACTAGGGGTATAGTGCATTATACCTGACCTTATGGAATTCAAAATCTAGTGACATAAGTACCTTTTAATTAGATAAATTAGTTAATTAAATTAAAATTTTATTATGATTTATTAGTATAGAATTTCTAGGCTGTGTCATCAGCTACATATGTAATTACATCACTGATTAAACCTCTGAGACTGGTCAGAGTTCCATGTCAAGGTTCTTTAAAATTTGATTTAACTTATACTTTTAACATGAGAATTAATTCTTATATGTATTAACCTTCCTTAGTCCTCCAAGTAATTAAAGCATTAATACTTATTTGATTTGCTGATTTTCATTTATTTTCAGGATTACTTTTAAATCAGTAAACCTTAACTGACAGCATTTTCTCCCAAACTGTTCTTTAGCAAAGTTTAAAAAATAATTAAAATTGTCATGGTGATGGTAGTGGTTATGCTGGTAATAGTAGTAATTCTGTCATCACGAAAGTATTGCCTATTAGTTCCTCATCCTTCTATTACATAAATAATAATTTCAGCCCTTTAACCTTGAAGATGTTTTAATAAATTAGTTTTTGTCTTCCTAAAAGAAAGGACTCACTTTGTTTTATTATTAAGCTTGAGGAGTTCTTACATTATAAGAAGTTTATCACATGTCAGTAGGAAAAGTATATCCTCATGTCAATTTATTCATTTGAATTTATTTGGGAAAGAGAGTGAGAGTGATTGCTCATGGGGAGAGAGGGGCAAGGGGAGAGAGAGAGAGAGAATCTTAAGCAGGCTCCATTCCCAATGTGGAGCCCCATGCAGGGCTTAATCTCACGACCCTGACATCAGGACCTGAGCCAAAATCAAGAGTTGATGCTTGATCAACTGAGCTACCAGGTGCCTAGATCATATCACTTTAAAAAAGAAAAGTTGTGTCTGAGGCACCTAAAAAAGACTGGACCCTGACTATGAAGGGATTTCTACACTGTGATTTTACATCTTTGGACTATGTCATTTCACCTTAGAAATTGATTTAAAATCCCTGAATTGGTATTTAGGAAGTATTTTTTTTCCAAAATGGTATGTGTTTGGGTTTTTTAAAATATTTTTTTAGTTCTTCCCCTTGCCTTTATGACTATGATTTGAAATTTAAGGCATTTCTTTGGGCAAAAGGATATACTGAAGGATGGGGAGGAGATAAGTCAATGTTTCCTCAACTGACCATCAGGAAAGCAAAATTGTTGCCAAAATGGAAATAAAATGTCAGTGAGTCTTCTCTAATTTTTGGCTTACATTTATAATATGAAGTAAGAAAAAAAAACATTAAGTATTATAATTGATCTACAACAATAATCCTCAACAGTAAAATCTGGTAATATTCCTTTAAATAGAAATTTTAAGATTCTGTTTCTGTAATTCTTGCTAAACCTGAACAATAACTGAAAATTATTTCTGGTTGGGGAAAATGCAATTAAATCACCTTGTTAAAAGAACTTGTAAAGAAGCAATTTAATTATATTTTTCTATAGTTCAGATCATTATAAACTTTAGTGGAAGCATTTCTCTATAAAAAGTGCATCTTGTTATGTAGTTTAAAAATATTTTCTCGGAATTTAAGAAATGTGTCCCTTGTAAAATTAATTGCTGTCAAAAATCTTTCAGAAAATCATTCTTTTTAACTTTGCCCATTCTTATGAATCTTGCCCAAGAGTAATAACTCCCGTGCCTGTTGGAGTATTTAGTTAGACGCAAAAATGTAGCCAAAGTGCTTTTCAAAAAAAAAAAAAAATACTCTGGAGACTTTTGACTTGTATAATTCACATGTCCTGCCATACTTTTATATTAGTTTTACATTGCAATTACCTGATAGATAATTGTCATTAAAATAATCATATAAAGCCATATCCGTCCAGCAGACCAGAAAAAAACTGTTTAAAGTCATTCTGGTCTATTAAATTTGGAAGCTTGAGAATACTTTCAAGCAAATCTAGCTAAATAAATGTGCACCCTGGAGAGCAGAATGGCTTTTTGTTTTTAATCCATTAAAGGTCCTTTAATTTCTTCACAGTTCTCCGTCTGTCCCCTCTCAGCCATTTCCCCTCAGTGAATGAACATTTGCACAATGTCAGTGAGAAAGTAAAAATCCCCCGTTGATTTCAGTGAGCCGTCTAAGCAGGTGTTTCAAATAGAGTCCCAAGAACTCCCAAGTACAGGTCTTAATAGGCACAGTGAGCATCTAGGACTCAGTGCTTTGACCAGTCAGAGCCCAGCCACAGCTGAGGAGTCGGAGGAGGACCCCTGGCCAGATGTGTTTAGGTAAGAATGTGCTCTGTATCTATTAGGGGTGGTATGTGGGAGAGATGCCAGAGTAAAGTTAAATATGCCTCTGCAACTCAGGGTGGACTTCCCCAGAAAGTTAGATAAGTGAATTTTATTACTGAAATAAAGTATTTTCAAGGTGGTTCCTTTCAGTTATCCTCAAAAGACAAATGCAAACAAACAGCCTGCAAAAGTATAGGAGGAAAGGCAGTGTCCTGGGCTATATTATCATTTACTAGTGATTGTGCCACAAGAGATCCTTCTCCTTATCTCATTGGATTTCAAGGAAGCAAAGAATTGCAGGGTTTTTTTGTTTTGTGTTGTTTTGCTTTGCTTTTTTGTTTTTTGTTTTCTGTAGAGCCAGTGAATTTGTAGCTGTTTGGAATTTTCTGAAGTATGTGAATTGACAGAGCTCTCTCTGAGTTCCATAACTTCCGATAATGACCCAGTTTTGTTTTGTGTTAACTCTAATCATTCCATTTTTAACCACTGTTTTCCCTTTCCTCTACCTGTCCTGGCCTTGTATTTGCCCTTAAGGAGACATGTGAATTAAAAATATATTACTCATGCTGTTAAAGGAGGTTAGGGAAGAGTCAATCGCTTGACAACTTTAACTTCTTCTGTAATGATAGCCATGTATACTGCAAGAAAATGACCTTTAGCTTAAAACAGTTCATATTGTGTCAGAGTGGATGACTCTTTTTTTTTTTTTTTTTTGTTAGGAAATTTTAACTCTATTGCCTGGTCAGTTATCTCAAGAAAATTATTTCTTCATTGGGTGATAACATTTAATTAATCAATTTAATGCAAAAAAGCTATCGTTGGAAGGTATACAATTCATAATAATTTATTCAGGTTCATTTCATTTTGAGAGTGGAAAAAAGGTAAGGATACATTTTATTTCACATTAACTGAAACTCTAATATAGGTATAAATCATCCCTAATGCAGCCATTAGCCACAGTTTCAATGTGGTGGACTTATTCCCACCATTCTATAATAATTGGTATTCAACAGTAGGTATCTTTATGTTCTTGGATATTTCATTTACATATTAAATTTCATTCTGAGGACCTAATTTCATAGAAACATAATTAGAAATAAGGAGTGAGAGACAGACCAGTTTGGAGGAATGGTGGAAGGTAACTGGTATTAGGAAAGAAAAAAGCTAAAGATGATAGCTGTGAGGTAAAGTTGATTTGGGATTCATTTTTTCTGCCACTGGTTCTGCAAGGTGTGCCAAGTTACTTAAACCTCAATTTTTAAAATCTGTATACTTGGAATTATGTGATATCTCTTTCTTAGGATTTTTTTTTTTTTTTTAAGTAGCCTCCACGCTGGGCCTGAGATCCCTGAGATCAAGACCTGAGCTAAGATCCAGAGTCAGACACTTAACCAACTGATCCACCCAGGCACCCCCTCAGGATGATTTTTAAATGAGTTAACATAAACATCAGTACCTGACGCAGAGTACGTACCCAACGAGAGTTTAATAGTATTAAAAAAAAAAAATTGAGGCCACATAGGGTGGACAGAGGTCGAACAATACAGTGGGTATGTACATGGTCTCTGGAACGAGGTAGACCTGGATTGAATTGAGGATCTTTGCTTCCTTGTTTTGTGACCATAGTGGTGCCGCATAACTGCTCTGAGCTTCAGTTTCCTTGTTTGTAAAACTGAGATGATAAAAAAGAATCTACTAATCTTAGGATGTTTCAATTTGGGCATCCTTCTCCTCTTTGGGTAAGACTATCCTTTTATTCTTTAGTAACGGAATAGAAATTGCAGGGTACTGAGAGACCAAGACTCGTCAGAGGACTTTCTTTCTCTTTACCCCCCAATAGCACCTTTGGCAGATAACACGTGAATATTCCTTGGGCTGCTCTCAGCTGTCCTCTGCAGTTCCACGTGTCCCTGGGCCCTAGTTGCTCACTCTGAGATGGAGGTGAACCGCAGAGAGCTTTGCCTACAGCTTCCACCCAGGCTGTGCAAGTACAAGCAAGAGGCATGATGTGGGGAATAATTGTTCCACTCCTTTTATTTTTCTTTCAGAGATTAAGTTAAATGGCTTTAATATTTTTTCTGTATTTTTTTTTCTTTTACTTTGTCTGGGAGAGTGGGGAACCAGTTTTCCCTAGTCATCATATTCATCTCTCCCCACTTACTCCATTTCAGAAGAACTAGCAAGCATGCATTCCATAAGTGGTTCACAAAGCCAGTCCGTAGACCAAGCAGCATCAACCTCACCTGTGAACTTGTTAGAAAATGTAAATTTCTGGCCCCACCTAGGACTTGCTGAGTCAGAAACTCTAGAGGCATGGCCCTGGAACTTGTGTTATAACTATCCCTCCAGGTGCTTCTGATGGGACTAAAAGTTTGGAAACCTCTGTTTTCAACATAGTGGGCTCCTCAGAAACCAACTTTCAAGGAAGATCTTTCTGATGGTGAACATTCTCTCCCAATGACATAGGTAGGCATTTGGAAGAGGACCAAAGATCTTGGCATGCCTTCCTTAAAATCAATAGACAGTCTATTAATCTCATCAGTTTCCTGTGAGAAGTGAGGATTGTTACATGGCAGTGTCAGAGCATCTGCAGATTCTATGTAGGAGGTTTTCCCAAGTGTCACCTATCGTTTTATGTGAAAAGATTCTTTTGAGCAATTAGTGTTCAGGACAGAGTATGCTTTTGATAAATTATAGTAATTATTATTACTTTAAAACTAATCTTTATATTCTTTATTTTAAAGCTTCCACTATGTATTAGGTCTCTATAATTTATAAGTCATTTTGCTAGTCTACTGGAGAATGAAAATATTAATAAGACAGTCCTCTACTTCAAGGAGATTAAAATCAGGCTGAAGGTCATGTTTCTGTTTGACCCATAGGTTTTTAAAATTTCCTTATGGCCGGAAGCATTTGTTTTTGTTCACTGCTATTTTGTTCACTTAATAAAGTACCTTGATCTTGCTCATTGTTTAATAAATGAGTGATTGAATGCATGGAGTCCAAATACCTAGTGAAAGGAAAATATCCTGAGATCCTTTGTTTGTCTGTCTTGCCTTTTTTACCCAAAGGGACCAGCAGTGTGTTCTGTTTAAATTGAGTAAGACAGGTGGACACTTGTGCACAATGGAGACCCAGAAACACTAATCCCGCTGTTTGCACACTATTAAGACTTATTTAGGTGTCCTGCACACAGGACTCTTAGGTTTACATTTCAACCTGAGGTGGTGCCCTATTTTTAAATGCTGGTGCTAATGAGACAAAAATCTCCCATCCCATGGGCTCACCGTGTTCTAGCAGATTTTTATTGCACATAGACCCTATGTCTCAAAAGGATTTGATAAATCAGCAAGATTTTGCCATTTTTTTTCTGTGTCTGGCTAGGGTTTCTATAATAAATTAGGCCATTATCCAGCCTGATAAGCAATCAACCCAATGCTATTCATTTGGATATCACTGTAATAGGGTGGGAAGGGATGGAGGACGGGGATGGGAAAATGTAGTTCTGCGCTTCAGCTTCAAGAACACATTAAATTGTTTTCAGATATTTTTAGAAGAAACCTTATGTCAAAAGCTTTTGTGTTAAAGTCTCAAAAAGTATGGCCGTTTACAGCCTAATCTTTAGAGAGTAGTGCACAGACACACAGTGAAGCTACAGGGTGTGAAAGCGGACAAAATGCACTTGTCCTTCACTCTGCTAACCTCAGATCAAGCTGTGCTTTTATTCCCTCAGCTGACTGTGAAGCAGATTGGCTCTGAAACTCAAGATAGTTTAAAACACACACAAACCGACTCAGCTAATTAGCATATTTGGAAAGTGTTTTGAAGACCTTTATTTGGGGCAGCATTCAGGAAGCAGCCCAGACCTGAAATTGCTGCAGTGGTGTAATTATTTATCTTAGACATGATAAAGACTAGAGGTCTTTTTGATAATCATTTCAGAAAGGTCATCTGAAAAACCTGATGATTCTTCTTAAAGTTAGCTCATCATTCT
This sequence comes from Ursus maritimus, assembly GCF_017311325.1. NCBI lineage: Eukaryota > Metazoa > Chordata > Mammalia > Carnivora > Ursidae > Ursus > Ursus maritimus. The sequence continues at coordinate 67,011,233 of NW_024426774.1, forward strand.
TTCTTTGAGTAGCTTAGAAGGAAACATACTATTGAAACTCCTATGTTGTTGTTATAGTAATATAAACCCCTTGATAAAATATCTTACCACATATAAGATTGATACTGAAGATCATATTCTCCTTGATAAGGAACGTTTTCCTCTTTCTCCGTGTTCAATTTGCAGACACTTGACTTGAATAGGATTCTAAGTCTGCCCTTTTGTCTTAGTCTCTACTCTGCGTGGCCTGGGTCATGCCTGTTTGTCTCACCCTGGGGCTCTTGTGCAGGACCTGGCCCAGAGAAAGAACTCAGTCAATGGTCAGGGAAGGTGAAACGAAAGAATAATTTGCATCGAATACGAACTCCTCTGTCTGGTTTTCTAGGCTCAGCCTGACTCTGTCGCCTGTGCTTCTGACTCCTTCCCACCTTGGCAGGTTAATGTCCTCTACCGAGGTGGCCAGATACCCACATAAATCCCAGGTCTAAGTCTTTGCATACTTTCTTGATCAGAAATAGCCTTTCATATCTTTTCACAAAATACCGTCTCCCACATTTTGAGGACCTCTTCAGCCCACAACTTAAGCCACAAAGACTTTTTTCTGATCTCCCTTTCCCTAAAATCCTGCTTAGCCTCTGATTTCTATAAGTAGAATTAAAATATTAGGTTGAAGTTGTTGGCATAGGGTTCTGAGGTTCTGAAAATCAAACAAATAGACAAGCAAAAAGATAATTGACCTACCTCACAGTTTGGTTTTGTTTTTCTTGATGTTGACATGTTGTTTATGTCAGGGACAGTGTTTTTATCCTCTTATCACCAAATCAATTTAGTACAGTGCTGTCCATGTTGTGGATAACCACTAAATAATAGGTTTTCTTCCATCTTTTTTTTTTAATCAAAATCAAAGACAAAAACAAAAACTAAAAAAAACAAACAAACAAACAAAAAAAACAACCCCAAAACAAAAAACACCCACAAACTGTGATATATAATAAGGGCTTTAGAAAGAACAAAATATGAGGACAGTTTTCCATGTGGAACTGGATCCCAGTAGGGAAAAGTCTGCTTTATTAGTGTCCATAGTTTATAAGGGGATAAAAATAAATATTTAGCTCTAACTTTGATAAATGTGTATCTAATAGAGCATGAACATTCATTTTTTAAGAGGAAATGACATTCTGAGTGTTAAAAATGTGAAATTGTTGAAGAGTTTCTCCATGGGTTCAAGTTACTTACTTGCAAGGGCAAGTTGGGTATATCTTATGATTTATTTTTTGTCCAACAATGATTATCAGTGACAAGCATTTTGTCCATACCTTCCCCATGGCACCCTTCCAAATTGTTCATTTGTCAGACACACACACACACGAAACCTATAATCAATCTGTATATATTTCTATTACACTTTTCCCTTCACCCACCCCCAAAAAACAGATATTGAAAAATTCCTCTTTTTTCTTGAACCTCTTCTATTTCTCTGAATAATCATTTTGTTTTTCTGTAAAATTATCTAATTTTGTCTTGCTTTTAGTAATTGCACATTGCCTCTAGAAATAATTCTTATTTGAACGTAACAAGATGATGCAGTGTACTGTGGCATTCAGCTAATACTTAGAAAATCTCCTTCTCTCTTGCCAAATCTTGCTTCTTTACATTACAATCCCCAGCCCCTGCCAAGGCATTGGTCATTTAGGGAGTAAAGGAGTCTGGTGGGGTGTTGGAAAACAAAGTATGGATGACTTCTGTATGCAGAGACCAAAAGCTTCACTGGACCCAGAGCCAGTAACTGTACACGCGAAGTGAGCATTAAGAGAAAAAAAAAAGAAAATTTATTTCCTTTCTTCTCTTCCCTTTTTAAATATTCTTAGGCCATTAGGTTGAAGTACTGACTCAGAACAGGATGATAAGGGCCTCAGCATAATGAAAGAATAATGCCATTTGCTTTAAGATCTCAGTGGAGATAAGATTTACAGGCCAGGCTATTAATGAATCCATCAAAAGTTTATCTCTGCGCCGGACTTCCTATCAAGGAGGAAGTGCACTTCACTCAATGTTTTCATCTGAGAAAAATGAATTTTCTACTGATAGCCACTTTCTGGGCCCCCAAGTAAATCATTCTTGCATTGAGACTTTGCCAGGTGAGTTTTATTCTAGATAAAATGGTACAATTTTATATTGAAATGCAGATATCATATTAACAAGCCTAATTTCAACCATCTTGATTTCTGATTTAAAATCCTGGAATTTTCAGATGTCAATGGTTTGAGCTTAAGTATGACTGAAAATGATAATAGAATGATCTGCAAATATATAGTGTGCTCCATTGCCTTAGCAAAGAACAACTTTTTTTTTTTAAGTAGCCTTTTGATGTGGTGTTTTTATTCAAGACTTTTTTGTTTCCAAGCCAATCACTGCTGTTAATCTCACACTGTAAAATAAATTGCATCTTGTGTTTGAGTGGAGAAAGCTGTTTCTCAACTTAAATGGAAATTTCAAAATTCAGATTTTTTTTCCCCCAAAAAGGAGTCTGGGTATGATTCAGATAGCAGCCTTCCAAGCTTGAAAAGGAGACAGCACAGATGTCCTTGAGAATGATTGTGCTCAAACACTGAGACAATGGTGCTTCTTCTTATGTTAGTGTTTTGTTCATTGAAACCACATAGACATTTTCTGAAGACACAATTTTTAAAAATATTAATTTGCTTTATTTGTGTCTTTATTGGCAATGCCTGTTGATGAATATGTAGTTTAACTCAACCAGCCTTTTGAGATTTAACCATAAACTACGAAGCATTTCACTCCAAAGTTTGTCTTGAGGCATTCTGAAAAAATCTGTGTAGATAAAACATCCTGAGTAACCCTCCCCCCCCAACCTCTGCTAATTTTAGATGTTAGGAAAATAAAACAGATACCCACCAATAAAATGCTGATACCTACCTCTGTAACCAAAGCACCCAGAAGCACGTGTAAAAGCAGAACAGAAAAAGATCCTTGCATCATATTGCATCATGTTTTAGCAGGTGTTGTAAACCCTCATCATCTAGTGCTGGGTTGAATGAATAATAAGGTTGCTAGGCTTTGGTCTGAATTCCATTCTGTTTTCCATCTATTTGTATTAAGCTTTCTATAAGGCAGTAGATTTGCATGCTAAATTAAATGGCACGGGCTGTAAGAATTGTATGACTTCAAAAGGGAGGAAGATCACTGAGGAGAGGATAATCAGTGATGGCTTCCTGAAGAAAAAGGCCTCGACCTAGACCTTGAAGAACTGTAGACTCATGGGGAATGATGAACCACTCTCCAGAGAAATCGAGGTCCTCATGTATCTTTTTGCAAAGAGGTTAATCTCTGAGTATGTACTTCTAAAACCTAGATGTTAACTGCCTCTTCATTTTTCTCGTAAGCCCTCCAAACAGAATCTACTTCCACAAAAGCATCAGTGAGCCACATAGAATTTACTAGTAATGATCGTTTAGAACAGGAAAGCAAGACCATTTTTCACATCTGAAATTGACACATAAAAAATACCGCTAGCCATAGCTATTCACCAAAGTTCTTTCCCAAACATGCAACTGCCAAAGGCTTTTTCACTGACCTCTCCACCAAGTGCCCCCCTCAGCCAAGTCCCTCCCTCCTGCCTGAACTCATCCTGGTAATATGAAGTTCTCTTTCCTACTCTTTCTAAAAACTGACTCAGAGGGCACACAGGCTCAGCTCTTAGCCTGAAGTGAATTTATCAAGTCATCTCCCCATGAAGCACCCAAGTAATTAAAATATTATCCGTATCATTCAATACATATATGCAATGAAAAAAGAAAGCAGTACTGTGAAATTCAGTGTTAACATTCAGACCGGTGCAAGAGTTTTGCCTGCTTGATCTAAAAGTAAGTGTAGAAGATTGGCCCTTGATAACAATATAAAAGGGCATTTGTCCCTGGTAGTGTGTGGTGCGCTGGACATGACAATTTTTGTAAGAATTATTAATGACTAGTTCTCTGAAAATTATTCATGACTCAAAACCTCTCTAATATCTAAACTAGTCATACCATAGGAATGGTATTCCTGCACAGGAGTGTGATATTGAAGTGGAAGATAACTTGTATATATCATGGCTCTGAAAGACTAAAGAATGCAGACTTGTCTGCATATAAAATTTGGGGGAAGACATTGATAATATATTAATACAAGATTTGCTCTAAGTTATAAGCCTAGAATGAATCTTATTTTTTTTTTCCACTAAGTTATTCTTTATCTCATCTTTTCTCCTGGAGTTTCTCTGGAATACAGTAAATGGGAAAAACAAGTAAGAAGATATGTGCAGGTTGAGAGAGAAATCTGTTTTCTAAGGTTCCTGCAAAAGACTTAACCATAAATATACAGGGCTGCAAACAGCTTGAGCAGGTTTCTCAGTCTTCCTCCTGCCTTCTGGGTAGGAGAGGTGTGGATGAATAATGCTAGCGAGGTGAGGTGATAAGCCCCTCAACATCCTCTTCCATAGCTGAAACTAGAAGTACTTTGTCATCAGACTGTTCTTCCCAGGAGTTCTAATGATTACTTCCCAGCAACGTAAGCATTACCTGAAAGGTTGAAGCTCATTATCTTTCATTCTGTCTTCAGGGAAAACTGAGAACTAGCTGTCCTCTGCATAATTATGCCCCTAACAAAATGCATTCTTAGAGATTCTGGCTTCCTACTAGGTGGAAAAATGACTACTCCTGCCCTGTTGTTCATTGTACACAGTGTTTTGTTTTGTTTTTTTTCCAGTTTGCACATGGAATCATCAAGTTCACATGCAGAGCAAGTGAGAAGGGGACTATAGGTATCAACAGGGACATTAAGAGAGCAAATTCTCACAAATATGTGTCCGTGGCACTCTATATGCAGTTCAAATAAATAGCTGGTCTTCCTTTCTTCTGCTGAACTGATATTTAAGACAGAAAGTACACATTAAATGGAATAATAAAAAGGTACAAAACTTTGGAGTAAGAATATCTTCTACATACACTCTCTTCCTCTTCCCCGTCATGCACTATTGGTTTTCTGGTAATTTAGTCGCTACTCCAAGACGTTCAGAGAGGGTACTTGAACTGGAACACGGCAGCCAATATAAGAATAATTTGAGGAGCTTTTTCAAAACACAGGTTTACTGGCCCAAACCCCAGACACACTTAATTCAAATCTCTAGAGAGAGGACCCTATTATAATCTATCTTTTAAATAGTTGCCTGGTGCTTGCCAAGTAGGAAAAACAAACAAACAAAAATAACCCACAAAAAACCTGTCCTGGTCTGTGGCTCTTTCTTCTACTCTTACATGTCATCCACGGAGAATAATAGTTAGAAAGCCAAATAAAAAATACTTTTATAGCTGTAAAAATATTATATTTTCATCTCCCTTGTGCTTGCATTAGCTGTAGAGCAGAATCCCGAGTGGAAGAAAACTGAAGGTATCACACCACTTACAGAAACCTGTTAAAGTTGTCAGGAAGAATGACTGTCAAGTTGGGCCAAGTAAGATTTGAATAGTAGTCAGAAAAGCAAAAGGCCTTTGGCTATTCTGCCAAGCACCAAGTCTCATTTTCCTCAAACTGTAATAAGTTTTCAGTGAGACGTCTTGGAAATAGCCAGTCTGTTCTTTCAAAAGCCGTGTGGTTTAAAATATGTAAGACAATATAGCTTAAAGTTAGGCTATTGCTATTCAGAATGTACTCCGTTGAATGCACTCTTCTGCAGTGCATAGCAAGATGAATACACTCCACTTCCAATGGTAGGTTTCCATTGGATTTTCTTTTTCTTCCCCTTGCACTGTTGTGTGGATTTTAGCATTTGGGTATGCTTGCATACTAGAACAGATCTTACGTGAAGACAGGTTCACATGGAAGAGAGGTTATGCTCTGTATTTTTAGTCAGTTAAGTGAAATGCAATTTTAACTTCTGGTAGGAAAATAAACGTGCATGTGTGTACATGTGTTATTTTTTTCTTTTTTGAAGTCTAATATAATTCTGTATTAAATGGCAAAATTGAATTGTGAGATGAAGTGACAATTTTTATAGCTATTCAAATAATAAGCCTCGGGGTCTCTAAGTTTAAAAGGAAGGGAAATATCTATTGCTATATCTGCCATGCTGATCACACAATTTCCTGAAAATGGAAGTGATTTCAATCTTGTCTTTTGCCAAGGAGAATTTTACAGACGTTTCACATTCAAAATGTAGTCATCATTTAAAGTAAGAAAATTGCACTCAATGGGGGAAATTTCATTAAAAACATTATTTTGCAAAAACTTACAGTCTGACTAAAACACAGAAATTAGAGAAAGTCCGTAAAGTGTTTACAAAATTAACATTTTATGTAGGCAGGAAGTTCTATACTCTTTTTTCTTCAATTATGAGAAGATTTTCTCATTATGCTGCTCTATTTAAAGCTTGCTATAATTGACTTACATATTAAAGAAAATAACAGTGACAAATACAGATTAGGGTGCCTGTGTTTATGGATAACAAGTTGTATAGAGAACCTCTTTGAGCAATTTATCCAGTAAGGGATATGCTTGGTTGCAGGGAAAATTAAATACCCGAATTTATCATAGGTATAGAAGAGATTTCTTCCTTAAGCCTGGAGTTCTAATCACATGAATGTATGATGGGGCTTCTAGCTCTATTTTTTCTGGCCCTGTTTCTCGCACAAAGCTAAGACATGAATAAAGATAGGTTACTACAAAAAAGCATCTCACATATAATTTGCAATGCCATCTCCCCTATAAACCACAGTCTGCTTTGCAAGTTAGGAAGTAAAACGCACAGACTGAATGGAACTTGCGACTCTGATACAGGGAAATGTAAGTGACCTGTTCCACTGCAAATAATCATAGAATGAGCCTTTGGAGAACTTGGATGTGAAGGATTCTTTCTCTCTGAGCAATGATAGCATGTTATCGCAGTGCTTTCATGCATATTTCGATTTTAAAATCTTCACTGATACCCTACAGTGAAATTGTTTTGTTCAGTAAGCGGTTGAAGAAATGTGAACATGTAAAATGTCTGAAAGTTCCTTTGTGCAACTAGTCAACACATGCAGACAGTCCTAAGACAATAGAGAAAGAGATCATTACAACACATTTATTCCACAAAGAACCACTCCTCTTACAAGTGTCACAGCATCTGTGTGGTTCTGGGTTGTTTTCAGAAGTGCACACTAATAGCGAATCAAGGTGGGCTTCCTAAGAACAAACCAAACCTGAATAATTGAGATTTCTTTTCTGGGAGAACCTCTTCGGGAATAATAGATACCTGCTTGTTAGCACAGCATTTTGAAAAATCCTTTATGATACTCTTGTGGACGGCAAGAGGAAAGGATGATATGTCTCTAAGATAGTGAATAATGTATATACTAGTTGATTTTAGGTGGTATTCAGATAAACATCTTCTTAAATTAATATTTCCTATTTGTGACTTATGCTACCAGTTTTTTATTCATGTCAATGGTATTCATTTTCTTTTAAGATACTATGAAAAGGTAAAAAGTGAATTCATTCCCCTCCAAAAGTGAACTTATTTAAATAGAAATATCAAGCAAATATTGACACAAGTAGTATGCATGTATGAATGAGAAATTAGATTTGATAACCTCTATTTTTTTTCCAACTCTGAGATTGTGTGAAAGAAATACAAAACCATTCTTCTCCCTAAGAAAAAAAAACAGAATTCAAAGAAGTTAAGTTGCTAAAGGTCTTGGACCAAAACCTAAGTCTTTTTGACAAGCAAGGCGGTGGCAGAAATCTGGCTCTCTGCTGGGATCCAAACAAATACGCAAACTTATATTTCAATCATAAAAAAATTACACTTTAATTCTCTATGCATTCTCTTATGTAGCAACAAAATGAAATGAGAAGCATGTCAAAGACTCTTCAAAGTTCAGTTGGCTAGAAGGGCACCTGGATGGCAGAGGTGATTAGACATCTGACTCTTATTTTAGGCTCAAGTCATGATCTCAGTGTCCTGAGATCAAACCCTCTGTTGGGCTCCGTGCTCAGGGCTCAGTGCAGAGTCTGCTTGAGTTTCTCTCTCCCTCTCCCTCTCCCTCTACCCTTCTCCCTCCCCACCACTGCACACTCTATCTCTCTCTCAAATAAAGAAATCTTTTTATTTTTTAATAAGTTCAACTGGCCAGAGAAAAGAAAGAATCATTCCCATTCTTGCTTAGAGTTGCCTTCCTCTTGCCTTCTTTAATGGAATGGGGAGAAAAGAGGGCTGTGGTATTCCCCTTGTGTATAATATTCTAGAATCCATTTAAGAAGGTATTTCAAATATCATGTTGTAAAGCTACTATATGAGAGAATAGGTCCTTTTGCCTGGTCAAATCCTGTGAGGCCAGTTATCTCTCCTAGCCAACATTGTATTCACCTTCCATCTCTATATCCCATGGGTTCCAAGAACTTGGCCCATTCTCTCCCCTTCTGGCTACAACCATCTGCCCTTCCACCTGGGTTCCTTGACTTTCAGACCATCACTAACAGCTTAGCAATTTTTCCTTTAGTTTTTTATTGCTGAAAAGATCTTTAGCCCTTTGAAGTATTTTCTGTTGTTACTGACAATAAGAACAAAGACACAGTTAGGAGTATCTTAGTGTGTCTTTTCTTTTCAATTAAAGAAAATAATTTAAGCCACGACTAGCAAAAACTGTGAATTATAAGACACCGTTGTATCTCACTGAATTTAAGGGTCCTCATAAAGGCCTGGAAAAAGGTAATAGAAAGCAGATGAGAACCTTGGGCAGCCATGTTTCTGTTTTCTTTCCATCTCTCTTGTTGGTCTCTCCTTCTGTTTTATCTGTCTGTTTCATCTGGAAGATCTTTCATTTCTCATGAATTATCTTTAAGTTAATAAACCATACTCAGTTTCAAATTCCCTGAAAATCATATCACTCATCTTGTGTCAAGTGTATACCTCAATGTACAAGACTGAGTGGAGATAGGGCTTTTTTTTTTTTTTTGAGAGTTCTTGACAGACTCTAATCCTGTCACCCCATTTTTTTGTAATCTTGGTAATTAATTCATCTAGGAATCAACCTTGAAACCAATCTCACCTCCCTCCTTTTTTAGCAATAAATATCTAATCCCTTTAAGGCAGAAAACAATGGATACTAACTGGCTGTATGGTGGATTCATGTCCTTCAGATCTTCAATTCTTGTATTTTTACCTTAGAAAAGCATCTTTCTGGTGATCCCTATTTCATAAGGTTAGTCTGCTAGAGTGATTCCTTGTTTCTTTTCTTTATATCATAAACCCTAAGGTATGGAAAGCTAGTAAGAAAGAGTGATCCTGTTAGAAAGGAGAACATTCTACCCCAGCTTCATTCCCTCAAAAATAACAATGCCCACTTTTAGAAGAAAAGCAGTGGAAAATTTTCAGGCAATCACAATTAGAAGGCTTTATTTTCCAAGGAAGATATACTGACTGGGATAATTCTCTCAAGAAAACAAAATCTGTTGTTTTTGAGCATGTTTTTGGTCTGTTTAATTTTAGATGCCCTCTGCCAGTGATTTTCACAACTCAAGTATGTGTGGGGGGGGAAACAGTTTATTCTTTGATATTGATTTTTTAAGAATGTGAAATAGTTTACTCACCATATAATAAACGGTCCTTTAAGCACAGAGGTGAGGAACCTTGTCAAAAGACAGTTGGAAATCATTTGTTCTTTAGATTAAAAGGACTTCTTTTAGTCTAAGAAGGACAAGTAGGTTTGTGTGTGGAACAAACAGAACTAGCTGTCTGGAATGTGACGTTGAAAGAATTCTGTGCCCACTCTGACTGAGGCAGGAAAGAGTTAACAGTTAGAGTGGGTAGTAACTGTGGGCACATGTGTAATCTGTTTTCTGAGGTCCAGCATGTGACTACCAACGAAGTTGGTATTTACTGACAGCTTCCTAGTTCCTTGTTAAAAGCAGTGGGAGAGGGAAGTCCAGATATGTACTTTTCCAAAACTTAGAATTCAGACATAGAGTGTGTAGAAGATTGGGGCGGGGGGCGGGGGGTATTGGGAAAAGTGCAGGTGGTCAAGGAAGAGATGGAATATTTTAGCCTAAAACTTTGCAGAAAGACCCAGGTTATTTGATTATACATTCTAATTCAAATGTTCTGGTTCAGGAAAATTAACACACAGGAAACAACTGTTAAATTCAAAAGGCAGTGTGTCAAAGAGAAATTGCACCACATAAGTTAAATAAGTGAAGACTTTATTCAAGATCATTGTAATGGGAGTCAAGACTGTTGCAATAGGAGAGGGAGGTTAAATTCAGTCCACTGAAATGAAAGGCAGGAGAGTTTTGATAGCTGGGGTGAACTAATGGAAAGTACTAGAGGACATTTGTGGGAGAGGTTGGTCAAAATGATTAGACCCCTCTGTGGTTGCTAATTGGTGCTTACTATAATTAGGCTTCTGCCATCTCACAACCACAGGGATTTGGGACCCTATCTTTCTTGATGATCACATGTCAAAGGGTTGTCTCCCAAGTCCTGAGAGAGTCATCCCTGGGTTGTAAAACTAGCAAGTATCTAGAAGGAGATTTATATCTCAAAGGGACAGAGAAATAAGTTACAATTCCAAGTTCTTTGAAGTATATGCTCTAGGAAAACGGAGGTCAGTAGCCTTCTTTTAGACTGGAAGAAACCTGTCTAAAATTTAGTCAAGGGCAATATTAAGGCCTTCTTGGCCAAGTGTCAAATTATATCTTTGTTACATAGTTCAGAATACATATGCCATAGCATTTTAGAGATGCTGGGAACCAGAGAGAGATCAACAGAGTTTTCTGGAGGTGGAGAGATTTCAGTTGCTCTTCGAAGAATCTTATAAAATAACTGGAAAGAAAGACATTTCTGCCAAGAGCAGCACAATGAATGATGACAGGTAAGACATAGTAAGTGCTACATGTGGGGAACCAGGTGGGACTTACATTTCATTAGACGAGTCCCTTCCTCAGTTTTAGATCAACTTGAGCAGCCTCCTTTCCTCCCTTACTGGAAGCCCCAAGGTGCCATTGTTCTGCCCTCCCTCCAGGGGCCAATCCATGCACCAACCCCTGGGTTCTGGCCCCCCAAGAGTGTGCAGGAGGACACAGACAACTCTACCACTTTCACTGCCTGCAAAGACAAGGCTTGGTAGATTTGTTCTATCACGTGTTTCCACCTACATCACTTTTGAGTCTGAGCAGCATAACGGGGAAATTTGAAACAAAATAAATCCTACAAAGCTCTAGACTCCTCAGGTGTGAATCCTTTCTGGACTGGTAACAGGAAACCCCACAGGGTTTTTCTTCAGGTTTTTTTTTGTTTTTTTTTTTTTTTTTCCAGAACTTAATAGCCATCAACTTTTCTTCAAACATTTCCCCCTCTAAAATTGTAGGTGAAGAGCAAGCCGACCACCTGCAGGCCAAGCCAAGGCAGAGAAGTAGGGGCTAGTTCTTCTGAAATACGTAACTAGCATTTTTAAACTTGTGCACTCAAGGTGATAACCCTGACTCCTTGAGGAATGGCTTTCCCAGGAAATGCTAGCATCAGGAAGAGGAATGGCAGAGTACCAACGGCTTGGAGCCTTAACTCTGGAGTCAGACCTGGCTTTCTATCCAAGATCCTTCTTACTTATCTGTGACCTTGATTGGTTCCACATTCTCGCTAAGTGCCAGTTTCCTGATTTATTAATTGAAATGAGGGAATCATAAATGAAATCATATTTTTTACCTGAATTATTATTTTGTCTTGAATTGTTGCTTTCATATTAAAAACAATGTGAACAATTTAGTAGCACAACTGCAGCTGGAATTTTTTTTTAATTTTAATTTTTTTGACCTACACTATTTCTTTGACTACAGTGTCTTTTAGGGTGTAAGATCTAGCCTCAGCGTACTTCTAAAAATTTTATGCATCCTTTAGAGGATACAGAGATTTCATCAGGATATTAAGATAAATATAGTAGAATGAGCAAATATATACCGTAGGATTCACATCTTTAAAAAAAGAAAGAATTTCTTGCTTTCAGACCAGGAGTTGTTAACTGGTTACTGTAGTAGATTGATTTGAGTGAGCAAATTGATTTGAGTGAAGAACATTCCTTCTTTTCAGGCCTCACGCCTGAAATTTTGAGAATACTGATTCAAGACAGGTCTGTGATAGCTTGTTGTGGAGAATTCAATAAGACCTTGTATGTTTTACTGATGCTTGAAAAAAATGAAACAAAAAAAGCAGCCTAGTGGTTCTGTGCAGAGGTAACCTGTGATTCTAGGGGGAAAAAAAAGTATGGAATTACTGACTAAGCCAATGGGAATTTTTATTTAAGTCATCTCTACAGACCTCTCCTATTCCTATCTACCACCCCCCCTCACCACTTGTCTCCCACTATCAGATGCTAGAAAGGAAATTTTAATGTGAAAAACAACACTGAAGCAGTAATCTCAAAAAACCAGTCAGCAATATTGATATATGCTATTAGCAGTTGATTGTAAGCTAACATTCATTATTGCTAACAAATCGTCACTTTTGTCAAAGTGAGCTTTCATATGAATTTTCTACTTTTTTTCCTCTAAAATATAAAAAAGCCTTTATTTTCCTTTTAGTTTTTGTCAGAGTAGATATTTATACCAGACATGTTCATGAAGGGGAGAGGGTTGTGCATATCAAAATTACATAAGGACCTTTTAAAAACTTGTGTTTCAACCCTCACACCTTTGTAATCTCTATCGTATCCATTTAATATCTTTTGTGCATCTACTGTGTCCTGAGGACTATTCTAGGCAATGATTATATCGAGGTAGGTAAGTAGCAAGGTCCCTAATCTTCTGAGGAATAAATTTATGTTGGGAAACAGAGTTAACAAGTAAACAATCAAATGAACAAGATAATTCTGGATGATGAAAAGTGCCGTGAAGAAAACAAACCATTGTTTCAAGAGAGGGTGACTGAGATGGAGGAATTTTTTATTGGAAGGTTCCTTAATCTATCTGAATCACTTTCTTCTTTGGAAAATGATTTATAGTATCTACCATAGAAAACTGATGTGAATATTAAGAATGATCACATATTTTCATTCTCTGGCTCATAATAAGCACTCAGTAAACAGTAAGTATTCTATAAATGGTAGTTCTTATAATGGTTTTGTAGGCGTGGTCCCTTTAGGGATAAGGATAACATCTGAAATGATCTCCTGGATTCATCCAAGCTATAGGACTCTCTCCTATTCATCTCAAAGGCAGTAGTTTTAATTCAGGGATTAGTTGAGGATGGCTAAACTATGAGAGAACTACTCTGTAGTTCTCATATCAGTCTCCAACCCATGATGCTTCCTGTAACCCAGGACAGTCTGTTTACCCCTTTTCTTGTGTTAAAAGTGACATACCAACTATTCTGGAAACCAGGAACATGGGAGGAATTAACAACAAAGATTAAATTCTCTTCAATAGGAATTCTAATAATATGATTTATACCGTTTAGTAGAACAGTTTTCTCCCACTAATCTGTACACTCTTCTGTCTTGTGTAAGAAATGGTTCATTCCAAGTGTCTGCTCTCCAAATATCACCAACATCATCTGATGATAAGACAAAGCTGAATGCATTGCTTACTCTGGTAAGGGACTGCCTAGACTGGGCTATGACGTGGTCTCGGAGGAGTAAAGACAAGGTCAGAATAAATTGAGAATTAGAAGTTCGGTTTAAGGGGCACCTGGGTGGCACAGCGGTTGAGCGTCTGCCTTCGGCTCAGGGCGTGGTTCCGGCGTTATGGGATCGAGCCCCACGTCAGGCTCTATCGCTATGAGCCTGCTTCTTCCTCTCCCACTCCCCCTGCTTGTGTTCCCTCTCTTGCTGGCTGTCTCTATCTCTGTCAAATAAATAAAATAAAATCTTAAAAAAAAAAAAAAGAAGTTCGGTTTAAGGTGGGTCTTTCAGTGTAGGGACTTAATTGAAAATAGCTAAAGATCATAATGTAACAGTTAAGGTTTGATAAAAATAGCATTTGTAGGATTTGGAAGAAAGAGGTGCAAAGAGTCTTAGGGTATTAACCGTATGTTATTGAAAATGGATGAGTCTTTTGGGACTTTCCTGTAATTCAAAATCAAGTTATTTGCTGGACCATGAGTCTCCTAGAATAGTTAAGTTATACTAATGAGAAAAATGTAACAGCGAAGTCGTTAATGAATAGTAAACCAGGGAGGGGATAAGTAGTTTCATTTCCCAGTGGGAATTACCACTATGTGGGCTTCTCCTCCATTATCAATGAAATGAAGTTAAAAGGTGAGTGGGGCAGTTCCACAACAGGCATATTCCATGGCAGGGTACATAATAAACTAATAGGGGGAAACATCGGAAGTCCTTCTGAAGGAGGGAAGTCTCTCCATCTTTAGTTCAAAACTGGTACCTCCTTTTCCTCATTTTCTCATATGTTGAGGTCCAGTTTTCTTCTGTGAGGTAAGGGAACTAGACTTATACATCAAAAGCAGGAATTTAATACATTGAAAAATAATGTGCCTTATGTGAAGGTTTCAACTTATATGGTATTTTAAACATTTTTGATAAGCCTCCACTGGGGGAAAAGCATGTTTTAATTAAAGGAGTTAATAGCTTGTGGAAGAAGAGTCCTGGTGATCCCCTTTCCAGAGAGACAGGAGTTTGAATGATGGGGTTTCCTGGCCCTGGATCCAGGGTCCCAGCATGAGTGATATATCCAAGCTAGTTGGTGTCCTCCACAGAGCTCCCAGCTATCTGGCTCTCTGAACTTGTTTCTCTGCCTTCCCTTCCCTTCCCTTCCCTTCCCTTCCCTTCCCTTCCCTTCCCTTCCCTTCCCTTCCCTTCCCTTCCCTTCCCTTCCCTTCCCTTCCCTTCCCTTCCCTTCCCTTCCCTTCCCTTCCCTTCCCTTCCCTTCCCTTCCCTTCCCTTCCCTTCCCTTCCCTTCCCTTCCCTTCCCTTCCCTTCCCTTCCCTTCCCTTCCCTTCCCTTCCCTTCCCTTCCCTTCCCTTCCCTTCCCTTCCCTTCCCTTCCCTTCCCTTCCCTTCCCTTCCCTTCCCTTCCCTTCCCTTCCCTTCCCTTCCCTTCCCTTCCCTTCCCTTCCCTTCCCTTCCCTTCCCTTCCCTTCCCTTCCCTTCCCTTCCCTTCCCTTCCCTTCCCTTCCCTTCCCTTCCCTTCCCTTCCCTTCCCTTCCCTTCCCTTCCCTTCCCTTCCCTTCCCTTCCCTTCCCTTCCCTTCCCTTCCCTTCCCTTCCCTTCCCTTCCCTTCCCTTCCCTTCCCTTCCCTTCCCTTCCCTTCCCTTCCCTTCCCTTCCCTTCCCTTCCCTTCCCTTCCCTTCCCTTCCCTTCCCTTCCCTTCCCTTCCCTTCCCTTCCCTTCCCTTCCCTTCCCTTCCCTTCCCTTCCCTTCCCTTCCCTTCCCTTCCCTTTGTTCCTCTCCTCTCCTCTCCTCTCCTCTCCTCTCCTCTCCTCTCCTCTCCCCTCCCCTCCCCTCCCCTCCTCTCCTGTCCTCTCTCCTTCTTTTCTTTTTATTCTTTCTGGAGATAATGAGTACTATACACACAGACTGCACCTTTACTACTTCCAGACTTGTGTAAATGATGAGATAGCTCTCTAATAATGCCGAAGGGACAAGATCAGCATAAGATTCTTGTAACGGAAACTATACATAATCTTAAGAACTGAACAATCATAGCTTCCAAATCCCTACTTTGCTAGCAGGAATAGGAAAGTTCTATTTACTGACATGAAACTTTATAATAAAGAAAGCAATCTTGCTTCATAAAAGCAATGCGATGTTAGAAGGGGTTCCATTGGGAGTCATTACTTGAACATTTGGAGATCATCCACTTTGGGGCTCATCTTCATAAATTAATTTTAATTAGCAGTTGGTTACCAGTTAATTACTCACAGACAATTTGACCAAGCTACAAAAACTAGCACCAGTTTAATTTCCAGGGGCAAAACAAACACGCATTGAGCCATTAAAGCAGACATCCTGATGTCATGTTGCATTTATTCTCTACTATGTAATTTTGACTAGGATCCCCATAAATTTTTGGCTTTAGCTTCTTTGGCATTCTGTAATTTGCTTAAGGAATCAAATTCAGAGAATTTTCAACATTTTACAGCATATGATTTATTTACAGTTGTCTTGTATTCTATAAAGATGCCTTAAGAAATTACCTAAGAGTCATTCTTCTAAATTGTTGATACTCTTTATTAATTGTTAGAATGTTTTCCTTCAGCCCCTCACTGTTCCCAGTTATAGTAACATGTATCTATATTCTAAATAGGATTGTGAATAGTGATACAAAACAATTTGAAGGGGATAAATATGGCAGGACCGGTGGCAGGGGATGATTTAGTGGAAGGTAAATTGATAAGCAGTTCTGCTGGTGACAGGTAACCTGCCCACTTACAGAGGAGTGCCCAGAAAAAGGAAGGGCAGTAGATTCAATGTCCTCTGTAAGGAGAGGCTGCGTCCATTTGGGGGGCCAAAAAAACCTGTGGAAAATAAAGCTAAGTTAGTTATTTGGTATTATGTGGTCAAAATGAAATTCTTTCCGTAAAATTGTGTTTGTTGGTTAATGTAAACCAGTTTTAGTAAGACTTAGGTATGTCCACATGTAAAACACCTTGTTTCTTCCACAAATTATTCATCTAAATGGATTATACTTCATTAGGTTAACTGCCAAATATGTACATTCTAGGGTTAATAAGTGGATTTGCAACACAAGAGTAGGGAATTGGTGCCAAGAATATGAAGACCTTATGAAATACACTGTGGTGATTTTTCCAGAAACCTTCTAGATTACAGGAAACAGAAGGAGGGATGAACCATGAGAGACTATGGACTTTGGGAAACAAACTGAGGGCTTCAGAGGGGAGGGGGGTGGGGGAAGGGGATAGGCTGGTGATGGGTAGTAAGGAGGGCACGTATTGCATGGTGCACTGGGTGTTATACACAAGTAATGAATCATGGAACTTTACATCAAAAACCAGGGATGTACTGTATGGTGACTAACATAATATAATAAAACAATATTATAAATAAAAAAGAAATTACAAACTATCTTTCCTAGGAAATAACAAAAATGTTAGATGTGCTTATTTTATAACAGCCAGCTAAACAATAAACAATGCTTAGTTTTCAAAAACTGTTGACATTTGTCTTGCCAGAAAACAAGTGCTCTAAATAACAGATATTAAATTGAGGTAAATGTCCTGTGACTAACGTAGATCGTTTACACAACAGAAATAGAGGGATTTTAGCAATGCAAAATATGCACATACACACACACATGTAGCATTGTCACTTTTAGACAGTGACCTCTTGCTTGGATTGATTTCAATAAAGGATAGGAAAAGCTTAAATAAAATTAATTAAATGCAGGCAAGCGTAGGCATGAATGTGGCAATTAATTTGATTTCTGCAAGTAGCTTGTTAATAAATGGAGATAGGAAAAGCTAGTTATGGCTGGAAATTTCAAATTCCTTCAACAATACAGCTGTGTCATATTCCTGACACATACTGATGTATGGAGATAAATTGCCTGTCACTTAGTGTGGAAGATACTGCTTAAGTTGTACATTAGATGCATATTAAGTTGTGTAGGAGCCCACATTGAGTCTGTCTGTTTCCTCTAGGTAATGTAGCTCATTCATAATGTCATTTTCTTGGATGTGCTAAAGTGGCTAAATGAGCATAGAAGTTACTTATACATTAGCATGGTATGTAGAACATCACTATTTTCCATTTTGCAGAGGAGCATAGGCAGAGTTGACAGGGCTGAATTTATGCAGACTCCAAAAGAGACTCCAACTCTAATTAGCATTTCTTCCTAAATCTGGAATCGGGTGGGGAAAGTAAATTACACATCTGAGGTGAAGTCTTTGTCTTCTTCTGACAACCTACTTATACAAATTGGATGGGCCAGCCTGACAAACATGGAATGCTTCAAAGTTTCCTCTTGTAACAAGGAACTCTAAAGTCTTCTGTAAGATACAATCTCAGATAATTAACATGGGATTTCTGTACAGTTAATCATTTTTGATGAATCCCTCACTTCTAAAATGGATGTGATGAAGCTTATTTGTAGTGGGAAGAATTTTAATTGTCCATAGCACCCCTCTTTAGTATACAACTACTGATCTACTTACATGTTATCTAAAGTTGCATGAGGCATGGTGCAGAGCAAGTGCTCCATCTGATAAGGACATAGTGAGTATGTAATTGAAATTGGTCTTTCAGGCAGGCCGTGATTTGTTCTTCCTTTAGGCCCTCAGCATGAACTACCTTTCATTGTTATAATCTCTCTGCACCATCTGGACCTCTATAAAGATGTTGGTCTCAGCGGTGAAATGAAAGACAAGGAGGATACTAAATAAAACTTACACAGTGAGAGAAAATTGTTATTGTTGATGCTAATCATAAGTATATCTTTTGAGCTTTTCACCTAAGGATATTAAAAGATTCTCTCAGTGCCAATCTTGGTCTCAAAGTTTTGGGATTGATGGCCACGTTGCTGTTCAAGGAGGTTAAACAATTTGACAAATAACAAATGATGAGACATGAGACGGAGATACTCTTTTTTTTTTTTTTCTCATTCATTTAACAAACATTGCTACATATTCTGCAGAGATGATGAGCTAGGTAGTCTGACAATATAATTCACCATTCAATCTGAAACACCTGTAAGAGTTAAACGGGGAGCTACTAATAGTTACACTAGGATAAGAGACATATGAACTGGGACCATCCAGGCAAACCAGGAAGTAATACTATCTTATTTCTTGACAATGAAAAGATGCAAGTAGGTTTTCAAGCTTATAGCAGCTCAAACACACATTCTTTAAGTCTTTGCTCAAGTGTCAATGTCAAGTTGAAATCTTCAACAGCCCTAACAGCCTTTTCAGCCCTGACAAAAATGGCAGCAACCCTCAGTATTCCTTAATCCTTGCCCCTTGCCTTATTTTTTCCTTAGTTCTTATCACATTCCAATATACCATATAATTTATTTATCTTCTTTATTCTCTATCTCTCTTCATTATAACATAAGCTCAGTAATGGCAGGGATTTCCGTGTGTTTTCTTCATTGGTTTATTCCCTGCATACAGAGTAATGTCTAGCACACAGTAACTGCTAAATAAATCTCACTGAATGGGTGCATTGATCCATTTTGGAGCACCAATTTTGTGTTGGGCATAGTGCTAGATATTAGAGGTACAAAAAATGTTTCTTTATGTTCATGAAGCTTCTAAATTAGTTGGAAGAAATAATTATTCTTACAAGTGAAGTAAAAAACAAGATGTTTCTGGTCTTCCATAATACTTTCATTTTCCTCTTCATTTTGTTATAATGATTTTTTTTTTAAGTAGCCTCCACAACATGGGGCTTGAATTCATGACCCTGAGTTCCAAAGTCACATGCTCTACCAACTGAGCCAGCAAGGTGCCCCTTTTTAAATAATTTTTAAATGTCACATCACTTTGCATGTACTAATAAGTGAATCATTTGATAAAAATCAAAGATCAAATGGATTAATAAGAAGTTTTCATTTTATCTCAAAGATTGAAAACATAGCTTTAGGGACGCCTGGGTAGTTCAGTTGGTTAAGCATGAGGCTCTTGATTTTGGCTCAGGTCATGATGGATCGACCCCTGAGTTGGACTCCATGCTCAGCGGGGAGTCTGCTTCTATCTCTCTGTTTCTCTCTCTCTCTCTCCCCCGCCACTGCCTTTACTCTCCCTTTGCCCCCCCCCCCATACTCTGTCTCTCTAAAATAAACAAATAGATCTTTTTTTAAAAAAAGAAAAGATAGCTTTAGAAATTGGATCATGGCTGCTTGGAAAGAATTAGAATAGAAACAGAGTATTAATGTTTTATTTTCAGTTTTAACAAAAGACTCTAAATAAAATGGCTTAAAGGAATGAACTTTTGATGAGCCTTTTAAAATTGAGAGTTTTCAAACCTTCATTCTCTAAGATAGGGAAGAGGCAGTGATGAATTTGTAGTAATGAAAACCAGGGTCTTGTTTCTAGAGTTCTGTCTGAAGTAGCTGTGTGATCTTGGGCAGCAAGATACCTTATTCATTTTTTACATCAGTGTTTTGACTTATGGGATCATAAGTTCTTTAAGGTTCCTGTGTTAGTTTCCTACTGCTACAGTATCAAAGTACCAAAACCTAGTGGCCTAAAACAGAGATTTGTCACAGTTCTGGAAGCTTGAACTCTGAAATCTAGGTATAAGCATGGCCATCTTGTCCCTGACAGCTCTAGGGAGAATCATTCTCTGCCTCTTCCAGCTTCTGGTGTTTTCTGCCAGCTCTTGGTGTTCCTTGGCTTGTGGGTGCATCACTGTAGACACATGGCTGTCTTCTCCCTCTTTGTTATCACATTGTCTGTCCTCTGTGCATGTCTGTGTCCAAATTCCCCTTTTTAGAAGTCATATTGGACTACTGTTTACCCAGAGATATAATTTTAACTTGATTACCTCTGCAAAAACCCTATTTCTACATAAGGCCACATTCTGAAGTAGTGAGGATTCATATGCTACAATGTTCTTTTTTGGGGGATGGAGGGCAGGCAGTGGGGCACAGTTAACCCATAACAGTTCCTTTAGTTTCTACACAATTATAACTCTAAGTAATATCAAGAATTAATAGGAAATTTAAAAAAATAGTAAATTAAAAAAGTATATATTTTACATATATATATATATATATATGAATGGTTATGTATGGTTTTAAAAATTACTTGGGGGATATCTCAAAATTGCTTTGCAATAAAAGATATTCTTTTACCATCATCTAAATATAAAGATCTTGTGGATCATTATGGAAGACAGAATGATTTTCATGATTTATATACATTTTTTAAATTGTTTATAATGGTTTTCATATTAATGCCTAAACTCACAACAGTTAAAGAAACGTGATTTAGACAACTAAAGATGGATTTCCGGATTTATGTTGAACCTGTGCGGTTTGTAGTAGACAATGAAACTTCTATAAAATTTGAGCAACTCTTTTTTTCAGCCATTTATTCTCTGCCACTTCATAAGAACAAGGTAGATTGGGATAATTTTTAGCTGTGGTTCACTTAGACAATAACTAAAGAGGCCAACAACATAGAATACTGAAGGACTGGTAACGTACTAGAATTCCAAATCAGTAACCAAAGTAAAGAAATCTTCTCACTGTGGATTACCATGAATTCATATTTAGAAATTTCTAGGAATACTTCTGAAAAGGATTTCTATACCAAATTTCTGTATTTCCTTGTAAAAGTGGAATTATTTATTTTTATAATAACTACTACGTTTTCATAAATGTCAAGCACATTGACTCACTTAAATTGGTTAAAACTTATTCTGTCTCTTTTACTGACTTATACAAAAATATTGCATGCATCTCTAATGTAATAAGAAATTATTTCCTTCTTACTATTACTATAGAAAATACCATTCAGAAATAGTAGTAATTTAATTCATCACTCCTAGGGCTAAATGCTTCTCAGATATAAAACTAGCAAATTGCCAGTGAAACCCACACAATAAGAGTAAATTTTTTCAAGGTATTAGAATAGGTAAAATATCTTAGTTTGTACTTTTTTTTCTTAAAATTTAATTCTTTTCAATCATTAGTCAAATCAAATTTGATCTCATTTCAGACCTCCAGAAAACATGTAGTCAAAAGAGTTGTGCAAATCCATTAGCACCTTTGACATCTTCACTGAGGTTTAGAAAGTGTTTGGCAGAGGTTGCTGTGTTAAATAAAGCCTCCATTGAGCAGAGCTAGCGTGTTTTCTTCTGAAAGGCCCATTAATCTGTGCTGTATGATGGGACATGTTCTTAACAGAAAGCTCCTGGACTCGTTACCAGAGATTCTAACACACTGCTGACTTAATTCACTTCTTTCCCTTCCCTTGGTCAAGAGAAAGGCATGCGTTATGACATTGTGTGAGTGTCCTAATCAAAGACCAGTCCACTATCTTTTCTCCTAAAATAGTTTTGTTTCGTTTTGTTTTGTTTTTTTTAAGTGCATGTTTATTTTTGTCTTACCATTGTCATTGTTTTTATTTGCCACATCAAAGAGTGGCATACTTGAGAACCAGTCATCTGTTTTGTTGGGTTCAGTGTATTGTGTCCAAGTTAAGAATCTTTCTGATTCCCTGAATCTTTATATCTGCGCAGCAGTGGGGGTGACAAGAAGGGAAGGGGAAAGCATGGTGGTTTGAAAATGATGTGAACCATGAGAGAAAGGTCTTTCTGACACTCCTCTATCTCATGCAACCCATCACTATGATTCAGATATACACTCATAGTCTACAAAGTGTATAATCTGACAAGCATGTTTTTAAGACATAAAATAATTTCCTTTCATCAACATACTACTGTCTTTCTCAGTGCTGCTGAAATATGTCTCTGATCAATAGACCATTCAAAACATAGAACATCCTACCATGTAACTAACGCATGACTAGGCAATGTGATAATTTACATAAGTATAGAAATGGTCCTGTACATTTAGTGTTTTTCATCTAGTTGACTTTATTTTTCTTTATATCTTGCTTATTATATTACTGTCTCAATTCCTTAAATTCCCTCTGTTTTGCTTAATCAGAAAACAAAGTTATGAGTTAAGATATCAACTCACCATTGTTTAGTTTACAAAATGAAGAGAAGTTCTTAGAGTGAGGATATCTTTGTAGAAATATAACTTGGCATTTTAACTACAAAGTCAACACTGATATTAAATAGAAAAGCAAAATAGTGGAGTATTTGAGGTCTAATACTAGATTATTTAACTTCATAGTTTGAATTTCTTGATTTGTAAAAATGATTTCTAAGAACTGACCTATCTGATACTGGTTTGTGAAACTTAGAAGAAATATATTTTCAATAATGTACTTGTTGTAAGTATACTTGCTATTATTTTGATAGACAATTACATGTAAATTTCTGAAGTTTAAGGTTTTTAAATATTTTAATATAGCTCTGAAATGACAATGTAAATAAATAGAAAGATGTATTTGGAAGAATAAAAATTTGACCCATTCTCAGCTTTGTAAAAGAATACATTGTATAAAAATTGTTATCTATAAATAAGCAAGATCCTATTGGAAGTGTAAAGTAGGATCATTTTTGATGATCTTTGGAAATAGAATACAAATGCAATTTTAATTGCATTGTTATGAAAAATTATTTTTTTCACAAAAAGAAAAAAGGGCTCTTGGGGTTTTTATCAAAGTGAGATACCATCATACTTCTTAATAGGCAGAAGGCATTTTGCTGATAATTTTGTTTTGTTGATATTTAGAGCAGCTAGCTAACTGAACAAAATTTAGTTGTAAATATTCAGAATGCCAACCTATTTCTTATTTGTAGTATTTTGTTCAATGACTGTTGTGAGAAATTCTTCAACAATAAAGTTGAAATCAAGTGTAAAGTCCCCTATGCCGATTTAAATACAACTGTCAAAATCTGAGTTGACTGAAAAAATCCAGCATCAAGCACTGCCTAATAAAAATCTCTCAAGTGCCTCTTTCTAACCTATCATGAACATGTTCAGTGTCTAGCAAAATAATCTTGCATATTGTAGGCATTTATACATATTTGTTGGCTTAAAACATTTCTCCAACTTGAGATATAGGAAATTAAATTATAAATTTATATATTTATATGTTTATATATTAATATGCATTAATTATATTATTTTATATATTATATATAATATATATTAAATTTATGTATTTATATATTTATAAATATATGTTATATATTTAATATATAACAAATTATAATTTACTGTACACGTTTTATTTATAAGCAACTTTATAGTATTTATTATGCTGCTTTAAATATGTTAACTACATGGAAATATCAATTTATAATAAGTATATAAATTATATATTGAGTCATACTAATGCAATTACATCTAAATAAATTTTGCACATATATATTTATATCTGAAGTCACAGAAAAATAATTGGATCACTAACATTACTGATTCCATCCCAAAAGACAAAGAAAAAATGTTATTTGATGTCATTTCAAGAATGATATTTTTAAATCCAAATGAAGACATGTTATATGACAAATGTAAATATAGTCATGAAGATACAATTGACAAGCTATTTGAAATAAAGACTGACCCAGGATATCCATTTTTCTAGAAGGATTGAGACTTTTGTTCTCAGAAGTTCAATGAATATGTATCTATGGACAGGAAGAAAACTGGCAGTCTTTCAGGCAGATACAGCACAAAAAAATGGTTAGTTTGACTGGTGTAGTGATTTTTTTCCCCTTAGTTTTCTGTCTCTCTTTTTATTTAAATGTTTTTTTAGCAGAGCATGTACTCTGCACTTAGCCATAGGCCCCATCCCTCCCTGCTTCTGAAGCCTGGACCCTGGACATACCAGAGAGGGGAGCCCCTATGTACACATAGCCAAAAGTTTTCCTGTAGACCCAACTGTGCGAGTAAGGGAAGTAAGATGCCTGTTTCTTACTGGGGAGGGCTTTGTCACTTGAGGGATCATCTACAGTTATCTCGTGATTACTCACATACTGGTACGAGCCTGTTAGACTAGATACATGTGTACAAGAAAGGCAAAGAAGTAGAAAGTGAAGTTCCTCACTGTCCTGGCATGCAATTTATTTGATGAAAAGAGGAAAGAAACAATTTACATAATGCATGAAACAATTAATATTAAAAGAGGACAGCACTAGGAGTATAGAGAAGAAGACAAAACAGAATTGTTGTGCATGACCTATACCCTAAGGAGCTCATTGTGTAGTTGCAGAGATAGAATCAGCATAAACACAACCTGCTAAAATATGTGTATGATAGTGGTGGGAGGTCAAAGGAGGAAGAGACTGTATGGGCTGAAATTCTTCCAGGTGTCATAGAGGAGGTGGAATTTGAATTTGTATGGAAGAGGATAATTATTTGCATGCTGTAAGGAAAGGCCAACATTATTAATCTTGTGCGAGCAATACAAAATAAGCAAGGAGGACTTAAAAAGCAAACTGACGTCTTAATGTCTTGAAAAGTATCTGCAAGAAAAAGAAAAAGAATAATCTTGCTACTATGTATTAAATTGACACCAGCCTGTCAGGGAAAGCTGTGAATTATGTAAATTGTGATTTTTTTTAAAATTTTATTTTCATTTATTTGAGAGAAAGAAAGAGCACACAAGTAGGTGCAGAGGGAGACGGATAAGCAGACTCCCTGCTGAGCAGGGAGCCCGACATGGGGCTTAATCCCTAAATCCTGGGATCCTGACCTGAGCTGAAGGCAACTACTTAACCAACTGAGCCATCCAGGTTCCCCTGTAAATGGTGATTTTTAATAGCTGTCCTTACAATCATTTATTGAGCAATTGCTATGTGCTTGTCACTGCACTAATGTTTTATAAAATTTGTGACATTTCAATCTTTCAGTAGCACCATAAGTTAAAATTCATTTTCCCAATTTTGTAAGTAAATGAACCTCAACAAGATGAAATTACTTTCCCAAGTTAACAATGTTTGTACAGAGGACAGCCTGAATCTTACCTATTTTTTACCTGACTCAAACATTATTCCTGCCCTAAACCATTATGTTATACAGCCTTACCCAAATACAAAGAAGATGTTCAGTTTCTAGTTAAATAAATGACTTATCTCCCTCGTACTTTGAAGGGTAATATGATCTCCTTGTGCCAATCTTCAGAATATTCAGCTGGATTCTCACTTGACTGTGAGTAGATAACAGTAAAGTTATACAGTTCTGTTGTTTCCTCAGAACTATTGTACATTGTTCATTCGCTCATTCTTCAGTTATAGAAAATTAACACCTATGAAGCAGCAGGCATTGTGTTTTCCTCTGGGAATACAGTGATAACCAGGGTGGACTTCTTTTCACAGAGCAAAGTCTAGTTAAGGTGATGAGGCTATGCAGAGTATCTGTAGGATTTGTACTTTTTTAGCATTGTAAACTCAGACGTCACCATGCACCCTGGATCTTGATGTTGAATTGTTGTTCCAGGTGATTTATTTCAATTATATCTAATTTTTAAATTTAACATAAACTAATCAGTGTCTATAGTTATTGCCACAATCAATATCTGTTGCCCCCCCCCCAGATTTCTTACACTGATTCTTCAATGACTTAAATATTCCTCATATCCCAAGGATATGAAAACCTAAAGGATCCTCAGGTTTGTAACCTAGATCAAAATTATGGAAGATCACAGAAGGAAAATAGGAACAAAACATTTTAAAAATGAAAAATAAAACCTGTTCTCTTACTGTGCATGACTAAAACCCAAACATGACTCTTTTTATTATTAATTTCTAAAACTATAGCTATGCAATTCATTTTATGGTTTACAGTGGCTGATAGCATGTTTTCATATTTAGCAGATGTGAAGAGAGTATTTAAATGTTTTCAAGCACCACAATTTAGATATTAGAACATAGGGATTAACAGAGGCCTTTAACTACCCTCATTTAATTTAAGGAATTAACACAGAGAGATTTGGTGATGTGCCCAAAGTCATTCCTACCTTATAGATAAAGAAAATGGGACTCAGTGAGCTTAAATTATCTGCCCCAAATGACCTATTTTTTTTACGGAAAAGATCTTGAATTCTCACCTACCACCCTCATCTGATTTTGGCTGAAATGTTTGATGTCAGCGCTCTGCTTCCAGGGTCTTCCACGCAGTATGTACACTTGGGCAGCATAAATGAATGTGATTATGTTGATTTTCCTCTCACTTAAAGACTATTTTTTATTCTGGAGATTTATTCACCTAGAATTAAAATAATTAATTATCTCCAAGTTTAATTTTGAATGTTTATACCCATATTTCCTCAGAGAATTTTAATATTCTCAAAGCAAATGTCATCTACTGGCATATCAATTATCATTATTATTGGAAACATTTACATTTTTTAAGTCACAGGATAAGATTAATCTACTAGAA
Organism: Ursus maritimus; assembly: GCF_017311325.1. NCBI lineage: Eukaryota > Metazoa > Chordata > Mammalia > Carnivora > Ursidae > Ursus > Ursus maritimus. The sequence goes on from NW_024426774.1 coordinate 67,038,172, forward strand.
TTTACTTTTGAAGTAAAATTAAAACTTTCTTTTAGAACCAATAGTAGAATTCCCTTAACTAAATATCAAAATATTTTAAATGTAATTTTCTCTTTATTGTTGAAAAACAAGGCAGAATTATGTAAGAAATTGAAAGTAAAGGTCAAACATAATTTTCTTTGGTAGGCCTTTTAGTTTGCCTAAATGCACTCTTTTTTTAAGGATATAACTAGATTTTCATCTATATCATATTATTCCATCTCACACTTAGGAGTTTCAATCTTTCTGAGGAGGCAATCGAAAAGGTGAGTCCTTTAAGATCAATTGTGGTTTATGAGCCCTGTTTGAATTACAAAAATTATAGGGAAGGTGAGACTGCAGAGTAGAAGATACCCCATCTGAAAGCAGCTGTGAAAAGTAAGCTCTCCCTGGGCTGCCTGAGGTTATCTGTATTATTCACAGAAAATACAGATCTAAGGGAAACCCTAGTAATTTCTTTGCCTTTCTGATATGAAAGAGGACAAATCTAATAGCCTGGTCTACACTGCTAAAGAGCAGGGAAGGACAATATAAAAGTAGGCTACAAAGGCATTGACTTAATCATAGAGTATTAGAGCTACAAGAAGGACGGACTCTCTCTCTAGTTCAGTGTTTCTCAAAGTGTGATCTAAGGACCATCTGGGTGAGCAACATTAGGGCTCCTTATTACAAAGGTAGATCTCGAGCTGTAACTCAGACCTGGTATTGAGCCTTACCTAAGAATCTAAGATACACACACACACACACACACACACACACACACACACACACAGAGAGAGAGAGAGAGAGATGGGGAGAAAGAGGGAGAATGTAGGAAAGATTAGAACGACTTATCTAATCCAGACACTTTACAAATGAGTAAACTGAGGCCCAAAGAGATTTAATAATTCACCTGAGATTATCTAGTTTGTTATCAGCATCCTTCAAATCCAGATTTTCTGACTTTTCATACCAACGATTCCCATCTTAATTCAACACCATTATGACACATGAAACCGGTCTGATCATTTAGACTAACTTTTTTAAAAGGTTGCCTTAGTTTGAAAGGTGACCATGTATTGATTTTGTTGTGGTTGTTTCTTTCCTCATGGAATTCAAGCAGCTGAATTGTCTTTTAAACCCACACAAAAAGAAACTGAGCACCAGATCCTTCAAAATTGCCGGGTCAGTTAATTGTCTGAGAGGTCCAAGATGTACTCATGAGCCCCATTTTGACCAAATTGACAAAACATTATTCACTGATGATTTATTATCATCCCTGTTCATCTAGAGAACATATCCATTCACATTATAAAAACTGATTACAAATAACCATAAAGGTAGGAACAAAACCCATCCATGATCAATTTATTTGAATATCTTTCATTTAGTCTCTTGACTATTCCTTAATTTCCTAACAAGCCCACCTGGGTATTTGGCCATCTCAGTTGGTATCCATGTAAACTTGCTAATAGATTTGATAATTAATTTTGCGTTAAATATTTTGTGCAGTATGATACAAATTAGTTTTAATTGTTGGGTAGAAAAGATTCTAGCCTTGTTTGTTTGTTTGTTTATTTTTATGTCTGCTTAAAAGGAATACTGAAGATTTTCTAGTAACTTGGCCTGTTGCTGAATTTTTAGAAGTCCTGTTACAGACATAATACTTTTTTTTATAAAGATTTTATTTATTGGAAAGAGAGAGAGTGCATGCACAAGGAGGGGGAGCTGCAGGCAGAGGGAGAGGGAGAAGCAGACTCCCCACTAGGCAGGGAGCCCGATACGGGGCTCGATCCCAGGATCCCGGGATCATAACCGGAGCTGAAGGCAAACGCTTAACTGACTGAGCCACCCAGGTGTCCCTATAATACTTATACTGATATAAGACTTATAATGCAAAATAATGTTAACATTGAAACATTTGCTTTGTGTCTGTGTGCTTCCTTACAGATGTCATTATTAAGATCGTTTTCTTAAGTTAACGTAAAAATGACTTGTGGGGACAGAGAGGGAATTCTATGAATTTTAACACATGAATTGGTTTGTGTAGCCACCACTGTAGTCAGGATTAAAGAACATTTCCATCACCCAGAAAACATCCTATGCTTTCACTTTGTAGGTACAACTTTCTCCCACCTTTAACCACTGGCATCCACTGAACTGTCTACTGTCACTGTAGTTTTGTCTTTTTGTGAATATCATATAAATGAAATCATGCCCTATATGACCATTTGTTACTGGTTTCTTTCTCTCAGCCCTGCCTTTGAAATTCATGCCCTTTGTGTGTGTCAATAGTTCATTCCTTTTTTATTGCTGAATAGCAGTATTTTCATTGAGGAGATGTACCACAGTTTGTATATCCATTCACCTGGTGAAGAACATTTAAGTTTCCTCTCACTGATGATTATGAATCGAGCAGCTATATATATTCATATGTAAATCTTCTTATGGATAGATGCTTTCCTTTCTTTTAAGGTAAATACTTAATGAGTGGGATTTCTGGGTCATATGGTAAATGTAAATTTAACTTTATAGGAAATAGCCAAACAGTTTTCTAGAGTAACTATAACATTTTGCATTCTCAGCAGCAATGTGTTAGTGTTCCACATCTTTGCCAATATGGGGTATTATCAGTACTTCTTATTTTAATAATTCTAATATGTATTTGGTGGTATTTCATTGTAGTGTTCATTTGCCTTTTCCTGATGGCTAATGATATGTTTTTCTTCAAGGTCAATTTTTTTTATAGTTTCAAATTTTTATTTAAATGCCGGTTAGGGGCTCCTGGGTGGCACAGCTGTTAAGCGTCTGCCTTTGGCTCAGGGCGTGATCCCGGCGATCTGGGATCGAGCCCCACATCAGGCTCTTCTGCTATGAGCCTGCTTCTTCCTCTCCCACTCCCCCTGCTTGTGTTCCCTCTCTTGCTGGCTGTCTCTATCTCTGTCGAATAAATAAATAAAATCTTAAAAAAAATAAAATAAAAAAAAATAAATGCCGGTTAGTAAACATACAGTGTAATATTAATTTCAGGTATAGAGTTACTGATTCATCACTTACATACAAAACCCAGTGCAATGGCTAATGACGTTAAACAGTTGTTTTTCCTCTGCTTAGTTGCCATCTGTATATTCTATCTGGTGAAGTATTCGTTCAATTCTTTTGCTCATTTTTAAATTGGAGATTTGATTAATGTTGAGATTTGAGAGTTATTTATATAGTCTGAATGCAAGTCTTTTGTCAGATATGAGATTTGCATATTCTCCTAGTCTTTAGCTTGTCTTTTCTTTTTTTTTTTTTTTAATGATTTTTATTATATTATGTTAGTCACCATACAGTACATCCCCGGTTTCCGATGTAAGGCTCGATGATTCATTAGTTGCATATAACACCCAGTGCACCATGCAATACGTGCCCTCCTTACTACCCATCACCGGTCTATCCCATTCCCCCACCCCCCTCCCCTCTGAGGCCCTCAGTTTGTTTCTCATAGTCCATAGTCTCTCATGCTTCATTCCCCCTTCTGATTACCCCCCCTTTCTTTATCCCTTTCTTCCCCTACCAATCATCCTAGTTCTTATGTTCCATAGATGAGAGAAATCATATGATAGTTGTCTTTCTCTGCTTGACTTATTTCACTTAGCATTATCTCCTCCAGTGCCGTCCATGTTGCAGCAAATGTTGAGAATTCGTTCTTTCTGATAGCTGAGTAATATTCCATTGTATATATGGACCACAGCTTCTTAATCCAGTCATCTGTTGAAGGGCATCTCAGCTCCTTCCACGATTTAGCTATTGTGGACATTGCTGCTATGAACATTGGGGTGCATATGGCCCTTCTCTTCACTACGTCTGTATCTTTGGGGTAAACACCCAGTAGTGCAGTGGCTGGATCATAGGGTAGCTCAATTTTTAACTTTTTAAGGGACCTCCACACTGTTTTCCAGAGTGGCTGTACCAACTTGCATTCCCACCAACAATGTAGGAGGGATCCCCTTTCTCCACATCCTCTCCAACAATTGTTGTTTCTTGCCTTGTCTATTTTTGCCATTCTAACTGGTGTAAGGTGGTATCTCAGTGTGGTTTTGATTTGAATTTCCCTGATGGCTAATGATTTTGAACATTTTTTCATGTGTCTGTTAGCCATTTGTATGTCTTCATTGGAAAAGTGTCTGTTCATATCTTCCCATTTTTTGATTTGTTTATTTGTTTCTCGTGTATTGAGTTTGAGAAGTTCTTTGTAGATCTTGGATACCAGTCCTTTATCTGTAGTGTCATTTGCAAATATCTTCTCCCATTCCGTGGGCTGCCTCTTAGTTTTTGTGACTGCAACCTTTTTCATGACACATCCCCAAAGGCAAGAGAAACAAAAGATAAAATGAACTTATGGGACTTCATCAAGATAAAAAGCTTCTGCACAGCCAAGGAAATAGCTTGTCTTTTCTATTACCCATTATTTCCACAGAGAAAAAGTTATAATTTTGTTGGTATTCAGCATTTCTAAATCTGCTCATGATTTCTCACTGTAACTATCCACCCCTTAGGGTTTTTAAGGCATTGGAAAAAAACAGAAAATAGAATATATGATATCTGAGCCTTGTACTTATATAGTTCCTGCATTGACCTTCACCCTTAGCTATTCATTCTGTCATTTTTTTTTCATTGTCTTCTCAAACCAACTGACCCATAAAGTTTTCCTCTCTGTGTCAAGATCTCATTCTGTTTCCAAAACTGAGTCATGTTAGACCCTCCATCCAACTCCCAACACCTGTTAATTTCCAAGTTCAGTAGATTATCTTTGTCTAACTTTTCTTCACCTATAGGCATCCCTATTTTCTATTGGTGCTACTATCATCCTAGTTCAAGGTTTATCCCCTCGTACAAACCTTGCTAACCGGCCTGTTAGCACTGATTTACCAGGTTCTAGTCTAGCATGCATGCTCAAAATGATATTTTCAGTTTGTGATCCTTACTTAAAAGCTTTCTATTCACCATGGCTTAAAGAATGGCATCCAAACTTGGAAACCTACTATTATTCAAGATCTTCCAAACTTTAGCCGTTTTTCCTTGCTTGCCTACCACTATTACTCAGAGTGAGCAGTTAGCTCCATTCAGAATGTTCTTTCTCTTTGCAGTGGTGCTGTATATAGAAATGGCTTCTACTTTTCTGATCTTGGCAAACATACAATCTAGTTTATAAAGCAACCTGGCTATTTGCATGACACTAAAAGTCAGCTACCAGTTCTATACTATTGTGGAGAATTATTTTGTTACGTTATGAACCTGAAAATATGGCCCGAGCATGAGGGTGGGTATAAGAAGAAAGAAGAAAACAAACAAACAAACAAACAAAACAAAACAAAGTACAGTCATTTAAAAAATCTCCTTAGTAGGGGCACCTGGATGGCTCAGTTGGTTAGGCAGCCGACACTTGATTTTGGCTCAGGCCATGATCTCAGGGTCATAATCTCAGAGTCCTGAGACAGAGCCCCACATTAAGCCCCACATCGGGCTCCACGCTCAATGTGGAGTTTGCCTGGGATTCTCTCTTTCCCTCTCCTTCTGCACCTCCCCCTGCTCATGCACTCTCTCTGTCTCTCTCTGAAATAAATAAATACAATCTTTAAAAAATATATCTGCTTATTAGGGATGGAATTGAGAATTAAACTTTAGATTTTAACAAGATTTTTAGGAGAACCCACCTTGTGCACCCGTTTGCAATAAAAACGATCTCTCTAAAACAAATCGTAAATGTTCACATTAGCCAAAATTTTCCATTTATTTTATCAAATCTTTTTTATTAGGCAGGATAAGGTATTAGTAGTTTATATAATGAAAACATTCACTCTGATAATCTCTATCTAATGTCTTTCATTCAACAATCTGTTCTTTTTCCATATTGCATAATGTTGTAGCCTGTTTATGAAATTGTAGTACAATTTCCATTGTGTGATCACTTTATCCATTCTATTCTTGATTTGGGCACATTTAGGGTGTTTCCAGTTTTGTGCTATTAAGAATAGCATTGTTCTTCATAATATTATAGTGCATGCCGTTTGGTGAACCATGTGTAAGTCTTTTCTATAGGGTCTCTATTTAGGTATGGAAAGTCTAGGTCATGGAGTATGCTTATGTTGAGCTTTAGTGAAGACCACCAGTTTTTCAAAGTCTTATTTACTCAATTTTTTTAAAGGTTTTATTTTATTTTTTATGTATTTGAGAGAGAGAGAGAGAGCACACAAGTACAGGGAGGAGCCGAGAGGAAGGGAGAGGGGGAGAGGCTTAAGCAGGCTCCACTTTGAGCATGCTCACATGGGGGCTCGATCTCATGACCCTGAGATCATGACCTGAGTGGAAACCAAGAGTTGAACCAACCGAGCCACCCATGCTCCCTTATTTCCTCAAATTTTAAGAGAAACTGAATGAGCCAATTTATAGGAATCTAGTGTAAGAGGGGATGTATTATAATATTAAATGGACAGAAAAGTTAAAATTAGAAAAAAAAATGCATGTCATAAAGCTCTAACAAAGCAGAGAACAATGCTGCCCTAAAGAATGATGACCATGATTTTGGTACAGGCAGCTTATGTATAAATGAATGTGTTCTAAGACTGAGAAAGAACTGAGCCTTACTTTTTTTATAGTAGATAGTATATGATGCAAAGCTTTTGAATTTTTTTTTTTTTTTGCATTGAAAAACATCTGCCTAAGGTTTCGAGTGCTTTTAAATTAGCTTAGTCTTGAATAGGTACTAATAAAACTACTGTGTGTGACAATTGATAATAAAATCCCTGTGTCATGTCGGCATGTGGATGAGTGTTTTTTATTATTCAAAAGTGAACATGGGGCTTTGTTCATTTTCACAAAATATTCATTCTTCAAGGTAGTTTGGGCCTCCTTCCCTCTTCCTGCTAAGCTACTGAACTATCTCTAGTTTTAATTCCTTCTACCTGCCTAGATAATTTTTCATAATTCACATCTGTAGGTATTAGTAACTGAATCTATTGAAGAGCACAAATAAAAATGAAGTGCATTTGCCAGTAAGGAAATGCAAGCTCAGGCAATGGCCTGGGGCCAGTTAGGAGATCCATAAATGGATGCTGTGTTCTGTGTGACCACAGCCAGAGACTTTATGAAGAAAAAAGCTCTTTTTTTTTTTTTTTTTTTTTAAAGCAGGCAGTATTCTCTGTGTTCCTGTGTGGTTTTCCCTGATACCAAGTAGAACAGAACGCACATTGTGAGCTTTGGTAAGGGCCAACAGAGAAGACACACAGAGCACACTTAATTGGCTTCATTCATACTCTATAACTCTTTAAAATAAAATGGTCTGTTAAAGCAAAGTTATATATTATATTACTGAGAGTTAAATGTTACTTCATAAATAAAAACATTAATTTTAGATGTGGAAATCAATAATTTATTGCTGTGGTGACATTTGAAAATAAGTTTTTAAAAGAGTTTACTATGTTTTTCCTAATTTCTTTTTTCAATATTATAGCCAAAGGGTCGCATTTATTACTTATAAGAGTAGTGCCATTTGGAACAGTAAGTAGTAAGGCATATTTCCCCAAAGCATTTTATAAACATACAGTTTATTTGCTACTAATTATTGTGGGTTCGCACCACTTAAAAAAATAACTGCTCTGAAACAATAAATTATTACCAAATCCTGTATTGTGATATTCATAAAATCAGGCATGAATTCCAGTGTGAGTGAAAATGATAGCATTTCTGTGCTGCGAGCCCTGCTGCATTTTAATAAGACTTACTCAGTCCATCTTATCGTGGCTTTTCATACCATTTATATCCCAGATGTATGTCTGTAATCTTGACCTCTATGATGAGCTCCTAATTTACATAACTGACCACCTACTTGACATTTCCACTAGGATGTCTAAAAGCTATCTCAGACTTCTTAGGACTGAAACAGAGCTGTCCATTTTCCCTTTCCAAACCCATAATTTCTGCAGAAATCCCTTCTCAATAAATACCATTATCATACACCTAGTGGTTCAAACCCAGTACTTCATAATTGTTGTTAATTCCTCACTGAGCCCCTCCCTGAAATACAAGTGCACACATGTCATCCAACAATTGAAAGACTGCGTGAGTCCACTTTCAAAACATAGCCTCAACTTCAGTGTTTTTCCGTTACCATAGCTAACACTCTAATCAAGCCATTGTCATCCAGTAACAAGATGACTGGAATAGCCCTTGATTTAATCCTAAAATCACTCCTTACTCTAGTTCTACACGACTTAGCACCTTTCTCTATCCATGACCCCCAGACTGTCCCGTACTTCACTCTCCTTCACTTGCTTTGTTTCAATCTTACTCATCTTTTCATGTCTTATGTACTCCAAGTTTGTTCCTACAGTAAGGCTTTTTTGCTAAATAAATGAATAAACTATGGCTACATTGGAAGCATTCAGGGGAAGATGGTGGTGGCGTATTATCTAAAGGCAGCCCTGGTGATTTACCAATTTATTGATTTTTTTTTTTCTTTTTTCCTCTATAGTCTATCACTTGCATGCATTCAGTTTAAGTACCCAAGAAAATTCTAGGGTCCAAGCTTTAAAAAGTTGTTATAAATTATGAATGCCTTTACCGAATTTTTATTTTTCAGTTAGCTTGATGCAATTTTAAAACATTTTCTCCTGTTATTCATCTCACCAATCAGAAGTTCCCTTACTGAGGACTGACTTCTGGAGTTCTGGTTCTTCTTGTAGTCCACTTAACTTTTTATCTGACTCCAAGGCTGCCTGCGTCTATTTTAGCTTAGTAATCCCCTGGGTAAGTGAGTATTTTTTCTGTCAGGGCCCCATGTGTACGTAGAGGCTTCGGGTGGGGACTGTTGTCTACCCTAAGAGCTTGACCCTTGACTGTGCCTCTGGCCTCCGCATGCTTATTCATGTAGCCCTTAGGCCAAGCCTCTGTTTCTCCTTGCTGGGCCCTGGCATAATCTGTTCTCAGGGAGTCTCACAGCTCAAATACATACTAGTATTTTAAAAGCCGCTACTTTTAGTCAGAACTGTAAAATTATAGAATTTTAGGAATGGTAAATTTTTCAGGTATTGCCTACCCCTACATGTTTATATTTAAAATGTAAGTGACAACTGGTCAAGGTGTAGTAGTCATACCCTTAAAATATTTAAGATTATAAAATGCCACACTTAACATTTTTGTAAATTTAACTTCTTTTCACATACACACAAAGGCTTTGAATTACAGTGATAATAATATAAGACTACACTCTAGTTGTATTTTTCTTTCTTTTCTCAAATAAATTTTTAATATATTGGATATAAACAATAGATATTGTTTCTTCTCTTCCTTTAGCCTCTAATTTTACAATTTCATTCCTCCTCCTTCCTTTTTTTTTTTTTTTGCATGAAAAGATATAGTTAGAAGATGACTTCATAGGAATGGTTGTGGCGTCTTCTTCTGTATTATCCCCTATATCAAAAACTGCTCTGTAAGCAGGAGATTGTTTCTATGACAGACAATCAGTCCATAGGATTTCCTATCACTTATTCAAAGAGTATGTAGGGAGGTGTGAGGGTAGGAGAGGACAAAGCTCCGCACAAGTGTCCCATGGTGTTGCCATTCACAGAGAAGACCATCAGATTTGTTGTAGATTTGAAGGACACAAGAATTTAAATTCACCTCCAACATGGTAACCATCTCTGATTCATCTCACTCATCAATGCCTGTTTGATTCTTTGAGTCCTTCATATTTGGAGCTTACTCAAAAACCAGCAATACATAACCAATTATGGAACATTTACTGTGGCTCCAGCACAATTCTGGGTGCTCTCTAGGACCCAACATTTATTATTTGCCTTCTAGGAGCATAGAGAATAGTTTGGCCGACTTAATTAACATATAGACAAAGCACTTTGTGCTTTGGCAAAACAAGAATTTTTTCTTTCTTTTTTCTGGTCCTGCAGTTTAGTTTGAGGAAACCAAATTAATCCATTGAAAAGCAGTGCTATGTGAATCAGGAATATGGGTCTTGACATTGCCTCTGCCACTAATTACAATGACAAAGGTTAGCTAATACGTATTGTCTACTATGTGACTTTACTTATTAAAGTAAAGCCTTTATTGTACTACAGCTATATGATGGTAGGTATGCTTATTTCCCATTGTTCTTCCCAGGAAAATGTTTCTATGTATTATTTCAGATCTTCAGCACTTCCAGCTTGTACTGGTGGCCTACGGCAATAGCTCAATACCTCTGTCTTTCTCCTCATTCTGGCAGGCTTGGAATAACAGCCTTTAAGTCATTTTGTTAGTTATCAAAATTGTATGACACCTAAAATATTTGGCAACACTGGGCTTAATGACTTCTGAAGGGGCTGTTTGGCCTAGCATTTGAAGCATTGCCTGCCTAAAGAGATCTTAATATGCAAATAATTAAAGTGACAAAGGAGTCCCTGGAAGCCTTTCAGGCTCATTGGTGCCCAGGATCTCTGGTGCAAGTGCGCATCAACGACTGACTTGTGTGGTTTGTTTACCGAAGTTGAGTGAGCAAGTACTGGAAATGCAGTCACTGACCCTTTCCATTGTCACAAAATATGCTCAATAATCTATAATAAGTCAGAGATTCTAATTAATTTATTACAATATATAAGCTATAACTGTAAAAAAAAAAAAGTCTTTGCAATTTAATTAAAAGGCCAGGTTCTTAACCTTAGTTAGGGGCATAAGCTGTACTGACAGGGCCTTTAAATACATTATTATTTTTCTAACTGTGCTATGTAGTTCTCAGGTTATATTAAATCTGGTAGGAAAGAAGAATGAAGATGAAGGACTTTAATATCTGAAGGATTTCACTAGCAAGGTAGCTAATTATCTTATTCGTTATGTGCAAGGTACATGTTCCCCTCTTTCTGTTCCCTCCGAATTAAGTCTTGGCTAAAAATAAGGGTGATTCCTTTTGCTTTCTGTGATAATCTCAGCTTGATTAGATTTGGCTGCCATTTCTTTAAAGGCACCATGCGCTAACTGCATCTGTGGGTTACCCATCTTACGCAAAAGGCGGGAACTCCTCAAGACTGGGATGTGGTTGTGCATTTCTTGGAGGAAAAAAATACTCATTTTTTAAGGATTTCCCTTGTATGTGTTCAGTCAGTTAAACACAACCAATCTGGAAATTGTAGATCAGTGGTATTTGCAACCTTTATTCCATTTTCTCTTCAATAAAGGAATGAATTATTACTTTGAAGCATATCACATTTACTAATTTTTTTGATATTGAAAGTATTTCATGACAGAATTTGAGGGGGAAATTAAATTTATTTTAAAGGAAGAACTAAACTTTTATTAAACTTTCAAACTTAACTTTTTATATTTCTAAAAGTGATGTTAGCACTCACATATGAACAGATGAGCAATAGCTCATCCTTTTTGTTGTATCCCCTTTGTTAAAACTCTTAAATCAAAGGTACTATCACTTAATTAAAACAAAGACTAGAATTTATTCAGTCCTGAGTGAAAATAAGTTAATGTTTAAAATGTTTTCCTCCCTGAACGGTTAGGTCTTACCTATGAGTATCTTTCCTATTTTTTTTTAACAAATGTAAAAAAGAAAAACAAAAGGAAACATTTCTAGCTTGAGCAGATTTGGAGTCTCTAGGACCGGTCTCCTGGCCCTATGATGCTTATAAAAACTTGCTACTTTGCCCACCTCCTTGATCTTCTATTTTCTTATTTATGAGCTAACTTAATCTAAAGCAAGTATCACCTTCATCCCCTCTTTTTTCTTAGATTCCTTTTTTCACTTGTATGGTGTGTTGTTACCTTATTATGAATTTTATATCCCTTTAATGTTTTGTAACAAATAATCCAATAGCTGATTTTTTCAGCCTACAATCCTTTCTATGCCATTTAGCTGTTCTATCTTCCACAAGCCATTAACCAATAATAGCTTTCACTCCTATGGTGCTTACTCTGTATCAAACATCATTTTACATATATTAACCCATATAATAATCTCTACATCCGTATGAGAGAAATATTCTTCTTATACCCATTTTACAGATGGGAAGATTTAAGCAGAAAGAAGTTAAGTACTTTGCCTAATCCACACCATGCTAATGGTGGAGGTAGGATTTAAACTGAGTCAGGCTTCATGTTCTTAATTATAAATCTTGCTGCTTCTCTGAACTTCAGTTTTCTCATTAGTTAAATGAGTGGATTGGCACTGGTGACACCTAAAGTTCTGCCAAGCCCTAAATAAATGAATATGTTGATAGGGGTAAATGTATATATGAAAATTTCACATTTGCTTAATTAGAAACATTCTCTTATTGACGATTTTCCACATATATGTTTTAAGAATGATAACTTCAAAAGTTTTTTGTTCCTATTCTCATTATAACCTGTAACACAATTATTCCTCATGTGTTCTCGGTAAGAATTTGGTTGGTTGATAAAGTGGTTGATTACTTGGCTTTTGAGAAATTGGCACTGCAGCACCTGGACACCAGACTGGACAGGTGGCACCGGGAAACCAGAGCCTGAAATTATACCAGGCGCTTCTCCTCACTTATGACTGAGAACAGAACAATGTTCCAGTTTAGAGGTATCTGGGAAACTTTAGACACTGCTGTCTACTTCGTAGGATCACTTAGAAGGAGGATATGGGAAACAGGAAGGGCAGAAAGAAGACCAGGATAGGAGGGACACTTCGTGCCATACATCTTTCTGTGTTTTATGATTTTTGAGTTTTGTGAATATATCATCTGTTCGACAATTTGAATAAGTCATTGAGAAAAGTTTCTGTGGTCTCAGACTAGATCCTTAGCAGCAGAGCTGAGAAATCCTGAGGTCAAGGTTCTCCGCTATTTTGTCTAAAAGCAACCTTCACTGAACTGCAAGAAAGTCATGTGAGTTCAATTAATTGGAATCACTCAAGCAGTGAGACTATGGGAGACAGTCCTCTGTAGGAAGTAGTGTGAAAAACTAAAATAACAGAGTGAAATAATCTAACAGGGAAACAGAATAATGAATGACAGACACCATCAGAAAGCAATTTTGCACTAAACCAAAAGGATGAGTAGTAAGATTAATACGAATTTAGAGAGGAGAATAATCAGGATGAGCCAGAACAATTTTCTGGACCACTTAATGGCTCTCTTTTCCACATTCCCATCCCCGGAGCTAAGAGAGTAACATATATTAGTCTATTACAAAAATACTAAGGAAAGAGAATGAGTCCTAGTTAATCCATCCTTGGTGGACAAACACCTCAATATTTTTGATTCTGCTCTACTTACTTTGAAGAGAAGTCTATAATTAAATTTAAGGACAGAGTGACCTGTGACCACTATGTACAGATGGAAAACATGTCTATTATCAAGCAAGTAGAGTGGTGCTGGTGCATCCAGGGACAAGTCAACGTGGTATAATGGAACAGGCAAATACAGTGACTGTTGTGAGCAAAGTCGGCTCAGTTCAGTGTCTACTGGCAAGGACTGATGAGTCAGGGATTATAGCGATTATTCTATGGCTGAATGAGCAACCAAGTTTTTCTTCTTTTTTTCTATTGTTGTTGTATTACAAAAGTCACATGAGATCTATTCTTTTAACAAGTGTTTAGGTGTACAATAGAGTATTGTTAAGTATATGCAAATTTGTTGTATGGTGGATCCCTAAATCTGTTTTTTTTTTTCATCTTGCATGATTGAAACTCTATACTATTGGATAATAACCGCCCCGTCCCTATTCACCACCATTCTATTTTCTGCTTCTGTGGGTTTGACTACTTTAGAGACCTCATATAAGTGGATCATGTATTATTTGTCCTTCTATGACTGATGTATTTCACTTTGTGTGATGTCCTTTAGTTTTATCCATGTTGTGGCATATGACAAGGTTTTCTTCTTTTTGAAGGCTAAGTAATAGTCCATTGTATGTATGTATCATGTTTCATTTGTCCAATCATTGGTGTATGGACATTTAGGTTGTTTTCATCCCTTAGCTATTGTGGATAATGCTGCAGTGAACATGGAATTGCAAATATCTGACACCCTGTTTTCAGTTCTTTCAGATAAATACCTAAGAGTGGGATTGCTGGATCATGTCGTAGTTCTCTTTTAAATTTTTTGAGAAACCTCCATACTGTTTTCCATAGCAACTGCACCATTTTATATTCCCACCAAAAGTGCACAGGGTTCCAATTTCGCTACATCCTCACTAACACTATTTTCTGTTTTGTTTTGTTTTATAATGGACATTCCAGCAGGTGTGAGGTAATAGTTCCTTGTGATTTTGGTTTGTATTTCCCCAACAATTAGTGATATTGAACATCTTTTCATATACCTGTTGGCCATTGTATAACTTCTTTGGAGAACTGTCAATTCAAATTGTTTGCCCATTTTTAAATTAGGTTATTTTGTTCTTTTGCTATTGAGTTGTAGGTGTTCCTTATATATTTTACATATTAACCTCTTTTTTTTAAAGTTTATTTTTTTTTATTATTATGTTCAATTAGCCAGCATTAACCTCTTATACATATGCTTTGCACATATTTTATCCTATTTCATAGGTTGCCTTTTTACAGTGTTGATTATTTCCTTTGCTGCATAGAAGGTTTTTAGTTTGATATTGTCTCAGTTGTCTATTTTTACTTTTGTTGCCTATGCTTTTAGTGTCCTATCCAAGAAATCATTGCAAAGACCAATGTCATGAAGCTTTTCAACTATGTTTTCTTCTATAGTTTTATAGTTTCAGGTTTTACATTTATGTCTTTAATCCATTTTGAGTTTACTTTTATATATGGGATAAGAGGCCAATTTTATTCTTTTGCATGTGGATACCCAGTTTTACCAATACCATTGGTTGAAGAGACTATCTATCTTTGTTCCCATTGTGTAGTATTGACAGCCTTGTGGAAGATCATTTGACCTTATATATGCATGGGTTTATTTCTGGGCTTTTTATGCTGTCCCATTGGTGTCTGTCGTTATGCTAGTACCATACTGTTTGGATTCCTGTACCTTTGTAATTATCTTTTGAAGTCAAAAAGTATGCGGCCCCCATGTTTTTCAAGATCGTTTTGGTTCTCTGGAGTCCTTTAGGGTTCCATATGAATTTTAGGATTTTTTTTCTATTTATGCAAAATATACCATTGCAGTTTTTTTTTTTTTAAAGATTTTATTTATTTATTCGACAGAGATAGAGACAGCCAGCGAGAGAGGGAACACAAGCAGGGGGAGTGGGAGAGGAAGAAGCAGGCTCATAGTGGAGGAGCCTGATGTGGGGCTCGATCCCGGAACGCCAGGATCACGCCCTGAGCCGAAGGCAGATGCTTAACCGTTGTGCCACCCAGGCGCCCCCCATTGCAGTTTTGATAGGGATTACATTGAATTTGTAGATCACGTTGGGTGGTATGGATATTTTAACAATATTAAGTCTTCTAGTACATGAACATGAGATGCCATTCCACTTATTTCTGTATTCTTTAATTTATTTAAGCAGTGTTTTATAGTTTTCAGTGTGTAAGTCTTTCACCTCCATGGTTAAATTTATTCCTAAGAATTTTATTCTTTTTCATTCTAAAAAAAAATTTCTGTATTCTTTAATTTATTTAAGCAGTGTTTTATAGTTTTCAGTGTGTAAGTCTTTCACCTCCATGGTTAAATTTATTCCTAAGAATTTTATTCTTTTTCATTCTATTTCATTCTTTTTCTTAATTTCCTTTTCAAATTGTTCATTGTATGTAGAAATGCAACTGATTTTTATATGTTGACTATATATTCTGCAACTTTACTGAATTTCTTGTAGTTCTAACAGGATTTTTTTGTGTGGAATCTTTAGGATTTTCTACATGGAAGATCATGTCATTTGTGAACAGATGATTTTACATCTTTTCCTATTTAGATGCCTTCTATTTCTTTTACTTCCCTAACTGTTCTGGCTAGGACTTCTAGTACTATGTTGAATGGAAGTGGAAAAAGTGGGCATTCTTACTTTGTTCCTGATGTTAGAGGAGAGGCTTTTGGTTTTTCACCATTGATTATAATGTCGGCTGTGGGCTTTTTGTATATGGCCTTTATTATTTTGAGATAATTTCCTTCTATATCTACTTTTTTGAGAGTTTTTATCATGAAGTGTGTTGAATTTTGTCATAGGCATTTTCTGCATCTAATGAGAAGATTTTGTGATTTTTTTTATCCTTTGTTCTGTTAATGTGTTGTATCACATTCACTGATTTGTGTATGTTGAACCATTCTTGCATCCCTAGGATAAATACCAGTCTGTCATGGTGTATAATTATCTTAATGTGCTGTTGAATTTGGTTTGCTAGTATATTGGTAAGTATTCTGCACCTATATTCATCAGGGATAGTTGCCTGTAGTTTTCTTTCCTTATAGTGTTTTTGTCTGGCAATGGATTAAGGATAGGGTTGGCTTCATAAAATGACTATTGAAGTATTTGCACTTACTCAATGAAGTTTGAAGAAAGATTGTTGTTAATTCTTTAAAGTTTGATAGAATTCTCCAAGGAAGCCATCTGGTCCCGTTCTTCTCTTTTTTTGGAAGGTTTTTGACTACTTATTCAATATCCTTACTCATTATTGGTCTGTTCAGACTTTCTGTTTCTTTATGACTCAATCTTGGTAAGTTCCATGTTTGTAAGAATTTATCAGTTTCTTCCAGGTTATCCTATTGTTGCTGTATAATTGCTCATAGTAATTTCTCATAATCCCCTCAAAGTCACTGAGATTCTAACTGGAAAAGCATTTACTATCCTATATCTCCTTCTAAGGTAGTTTTCTTGCTCTCTTTCTTTCTCTCTTTCATGGTCTCCTCACTTCCATTGCCAGAAATCAGATTTACCCAAACATGGAAATTCAGTCATGAATACAGAGAGAGCTGGTTGCTTACTCATGAAGCACTTTCTTGACACAATTTTGGGTCTCTGAGAACCCTATGGTTCTGAGAGGCCCATGTGGTCTGAGAGGCCTTATGGTATTTTTAAAGATAAGTACTTTAAAGATAACTTACCAATAATGTTAAAGCAATCCATATTGTTTTCATCTCAAAGAAAGAAACCTGAATTCTCCCTGGCTCATCTGTGTTTTTAGTATATTTAGGGAACGACATTTGTTGAGTCATTAAATTTTGGAATCTCTGCTTTTAGTGGGCCTTCTATTGGGGACCCAGTAGCAACAAACTCATGGTTCAAATTATCATCAGCGTCAGGGCCAGAATCTTCTCTGGTCTGGGTGACAACAAATTGCATCAACATGGGAGGTATTCTCTTCTTGCAGCTCCTAGTTCTCTTTTTGAAGCACAGGCTTTTCACCACACAAGTCAAACAAGCAGTACTTTGAAAGATCTTTCGCAGAATGAAACAAAAAGATCCAGATGAGCAGCCTCTGGTTTCTAACCATTCTTGCTTTGTTTCCCTTTTAAATTTTATATCTACTCTACTTGTTTAATTTCACCCTAAAACACCATGCATGCTATCTTCAAGGTTGCTGAAAGCTATTTGACTTTTTTTTTTTTTTTTGGTGTGTGAAACATTCCTGTTCTCTCAGCATAAAATTCTTTGCTCCAGTCTGTGAGGTCAAGCAAACAGGACCACTGAAATACGTAAACTGCAGTTATATAATATAATATCCAGTGAGAGTCCTGCACTAAACAGAAGAAACTTTAACATCATCCTCCCAAAACGTTCATAACATACTAGATATAGGTCGCCATGTGACCTATTGTGTGTTTTCTAATGTGACTTCGATTCACCATTATACAGTTTATTTCCTTGAACATCAAGAGCAAACCACAGGGCTCTGGTTCTTAGGAAACAGAGGGATAACAGTATTTTGGAATGAATGCAATTAAAAAGAATAAAAGTGATATTTATGTGTTTTGGTTGCATTAATTATACTTCAGATTTTATTGGATATCTGTTTATAAGTTGAAGTCTACCGAGGCATAGTGAAAGAGGACCCACAAACATAGCAGGTCTCTTTTACAGAAATTAGAAGTGGTTCATTTATATGCAGTTCCCTGAAGAAAGTTATTCTAACATTTTTTTGGTTAAGCATATGTATGACTTGATGTGCAGAAAGGTAAGCTCTGAGGATCCTTTCACAAAGAAAATTCTATGATTCTATTAAAAAACTATTGATTCTTTGGATAAAATAGTATGAAAATAATGCTTTGCTTGAAGACTAGTTAAGCCAGTTTTTAAGTATATGTTTCAATGAAATCTCAGTCTCTCTTAAAATTGCTGTGACACACACACACCACACATTGGTGTTGAAATAGCCATGGCATTTATTTATTCATGCTTTTCATTTACAATTTATTAAGGGGTCACAAAATTTTTTTTTAAAGTTACAGTTTTAAAAGTTATTATATAGTATCTCCCCTGAAATACCAGAAATGTGGGTATGACTATTTTTAATAATTAGTAATATATAAATAGAAATCAGAATAAATACCACAGATTCTTCAGTAAGAGACTTTTATAAGACACAGATCTGTTACAAGATCCAGTGCCTGAAATATTTCTACCTATTGTTCCTCTGTTGTAGTATATCAAGTATAGACCCTGTAAAGATTTTAATTACCTCACCCCTTCATCCTGATCAAATAACAAATTAAAAAACATACATCATCCTAATGGGAGTTAGAAAAAATGTAATGTCAATATGTCTTTTATAATTACCACTGCTTCTGTTGTCGTATTGTCTGACATACCTGTACACTGGAGACTTGTGTCTGTCTTGATCTGTGTACACGACATGCATAATCACTGAGGGTGCACGTGGTTTAATGAAGAAAACTTTTAAAATGTAACTTGCTCTTCATAAAGGAAGGAACAGGTTTTTCAGTAAGGATGAAGTAGGACTATTACAAACATGGTCAAGGTAAATAATTGCAAGTTGATTATATAAAAAAGAGGGGGGGAAAGATGTCAATTCACCTTCCAGTTGTAACATAATTTTAAGGATTCTGCCCCATTCATGTTCTGATTATAGGCATAGTTTTAGAATTCTCCTCTGTGCACCTTGTGCTTCTATGATATAGAATCAGAAAGGGTATCAACATAGATTTTTTTAGAATTTTTCTGAAACTTTCTCCCTTTTGGGGGTAAATAATTGAATAAAATAAATGGTGTCCACTTTATTCCCAGTGAAATGCTAGGTAAATAAAGGGGACACAAAACAGCTTTTGAATTTAGTACTGTACCTCAAAAAATAAATGTGTATAAATTACAGATATCTGTAGATTTTAAAACAAGAACCTTTTCTTTCTTTCTTTCTTTCTTTCTTTCTTTCTTTCTTTCTTTCTTTCTTTCTTTTTCTTTTTTTGTCTTCTATTAAGACCTTTGAAGTCTTATTTGCAGGTGGTATAAGAAAATTGATCAAATTTCGGGTATAATTTTTATCTCATGTGGGTATAAATTTGGAAAGGGAAATAGGCAGGAATGAAGGGGTTTTTCAGATTTTATGTAGTGTGGTATACTTCTAGAAATTATTCTTCATTTTCCAGAATTTTTCTTTCTGTGGTTTTCCAGAAAGTACTTTCCTACCTCTTTCTGGGGTTGCTATGTAAATATGTAAGTATTGGAATAAAAGGCAATATTTCTTGGTTTATGAATTCATTTCACAGTAGACACCCAGGGCTTAGGAAATGAGAAGGAGAAAGGGATGGAAGTTTGGGGTGTTATTCAACCTTGGTAATGAATGAAGTTTTATAGTTTATGGTGATTTTAAAAATTAGGAAGAAAGCCTGGTCATATAGTATTATTGATAAAGTGCACGGCTGCTGCATTTTCCATACTGTTGCCGAATTACCCTATACTGGGAATGAATGACCCAAATTAGTGTTTTACTAATTGTGCCCTCATTTTTTTCTTCACTTTCTAAGAATAAGAATACTTCAGTTTTTGAATAAAACTGGATTATGATATCCTCTTTAGTCTTGGTGGAATAAACTAAGCTTCTTAATTAAAAATAGATTAGTGAGAACAGAAAATGTGTTTAGTCACAATAATAAAATAATAGAAGCATTGTAAAGAATAATTAGTAGTTCAATGAAGAAAGTTTCTATGCCTATCATCATGATGGGTTTTTGTGTTTTTTGTTTTGTTTTGTTTTGTTTTATTACTGGGGTTGGGGATTATATAAGGAAGATGGGAATGTGGATCTTCTCTGGGTTAATGGCTTTCTCTATGCATGTTCACATCTTCAACCGCCAATCACAGTGCCACTCCTTTAACATACCTGGTTGATCTACATTTGGTAACAATTCTTTAAAACCCTATTTTCTGAGATGCCTGGGTGGCTCAGTTGGTTAAATGTCTGCCTTTGGCTCAGGTCATGATCCCAGGGTCCTGTGATCCAGTCCCGCATTGAGTCCTGCATCAAGTCCCACATTGGGCTCCCTGCTCAGCAGGGTGTCTGCTTCTCCCTCTCCCTTTGCCCCCCCCCCCGCTTATGCATACTCTCTCTCTCAAATAAATAAATAAAATCTTAAAACAAACTGTTACTTCCTTGAACATTCAGTATGTAAATAAGTACATGCACTATATTTATTGAAAACATAGTTTCTGTTAACCATATTAGACACAGACTGACAAAGAGCAAAATTCCTTAGGTCTAAAATTAGGACTTTCCTATGCCTTCTGTAGTGCTCTTTTTCTGTAATATCTGGGTGTTCCCCTGGTGATCTGATTTCCTTACCTCTTGACCTTATAAGGGCAACAGTTTGGTCTGATCTGTTGGAGTTATATGTGTAACCACAAATATATTATTTCCACATGATCAGATATTCAGTTCACCATTACGTTGGCAAGCACATGCTGCTTGCTATATGTTATTCACTTGGTTACTTCTATATAACTTCTTATTTAAAAATCATAGAAGTGACTGATGAATTGGTATTTAGTTCACATGGCTTCATCTACTAATGTAATTTAAATATATACTACATGAAATCAAATGCTTCAAATATTCCAAAAGAATATTTAAGTGTATGAGCAGCTGAGATATAGTGAGTTAGCAAGATCCAATCCCCAAAAGTTCTTAGAAAGTATAAATTTAAGTCACAGTGATTTTTCAAGGAAATCATTAGTGTTACTTTAACAGGTCTTTGAGAGCAAAGATATATGTTATATTAAGGAATTAAAGGCAAAATTTTTATACGTTTATTTGCAGGCCAACTATAACTTTTCCCCCCAGCTTTTTTGATTTATAATTGGCATATTATAACTTTTTAAATGAGATCATTATCTAAGGGAAACTACCCCCCATAGTTCTTTTAGGTTATCTGACCCACTTTTCAAGTTATGCATTTCTTTATTAATGTTCTCAAAGTAAGATGCAAATACTTATTAAAGTATTAACTTACACTGATTAATATCTGTGTTGTCTCAAGCAAGATACAATTTTTTTAGAGGAAATTGAATATATGTAGGGAACTCAGCCAGAGATTTCTACTAATAATGCCACTTACCATGCTTGTTTATGTTATAAGATGAATTTCTGGATGTAAAATGTTTATTGGAGAGATTAATGTTTTTGAAGTATCAGGTGGCAACTCTTCAGAAAGACACTACATCTTAGTAATAAACATCCTTTGGTTCACTCTCAAGTTTCAAAGCACTTTATTACTATATTCAGAAACTTTTGATTATCTATCTATTAAGAATGCTTGCTGTGTTTTGGAGGGTTTGAGGTCATTTGAAATAATTAAATTATTTAGTGTTAGGTAGCATGTATTTGGCCTCAAAGTAGCATCTTTAGCATATAAGGAAATTCTTGGCATTAGTGAGACTTAGATTCTTTGTACTTTAAGTCTAAGAATTGATCTCAAAAGATTGCTTTAAAATGTTTTAGAATAAATTCATCAACAGTAGATGGTACAAGGCATCAATAAAATTAATACGAAGTATATAGTCCTCCCTCGATGGATGCATGTTATTTTTATTTGTATGTGCCTATATGGAAAGACAATACACTAGTAGGTTTAGTGAAAAAACTGAATTGGAAGACCTGAAAGCCTTTTTAAAGAAATAAACTCAACAATATATTTCTATGTAGGCAATTGACAGGTATGCCTCCCTTTTCACCAATGAAAGAACAAATTTTAGTGGATGATTTCTCCTTCAGAGAGTCATTTGGATTCAACTCATGAAGGGTGGTGACCTCAAACCATTGTTATCGGACAGTTGTTTGGCAATCAGTGTGGAATATGTAAGTGACTTTGGTCTGGCTCTCTGAGACATGTATATATCACAATAAACTGGCGTTCTCTTCTCTAACCCGGGAATGTTTAAGCTGATTATCCACAGAG
Source organism: Ursus maritimus (assembly GCF_017311325.1). NCBI lineage: Eukaryota > Metazoa > Chordata > Mammalia > Carnivora > Ursidae > Ursus > Ursus maritimus. Next base: position 67,060,485 of record NW_024426774.1, read on the forward strand.
GTAGTTTAGTTCTTCTAGATTAAAATTTGCATTCTTTTATGTTTTTTGGAGCCCGAAAGTATAGAGCATAGCAAGCTTTACCTCAGGAGTTTTAATAGCCTGAAAAACATTCAACTTTTTCTCTATATGATTAAAAAAGGGAAAAATATTTAAACTAAAGATAAAATAATTTTACATGTTAACAGTTTCTAGAATAACATGAATTGTGTTGGATTATTTCCTCTGTCTTGGAAAGCATCTCCAACAGCTTTTCTCCTCTATTCATATGACACAAAATCTTTAATGTAACTATTAATGTCTAAGCATGAATGTTTGAGAGCGTAATGATCTAAAAGTATTTGGCCATTTGGCTTTGGGGAGCTTCAGGTAGAGGTCATCAAGTATCTTGATTTGTTCTTGGGAGAAGTTCCTATGGTCATGTTTAGGTTTCCTTGAGGACTTTTATTATCAGAAAGCTAGACTTTTTGCAATAACTTGGCAAAATCTCTGATTATTAATGAATATTAAATAAATTTTCAGGGGCACCTGGGTGGCTCAATTGGTTAAGAATCTGCCTTCGGCTCAGGTCATGATCGCACGGTCCTCGGATTGAGCCCTGGGTTGGGCTCCCTGCTCAGTGGGGAGTGTGCTTCTCCCTCTCCCTCTGCCCCTAAGCCCCACTCGTGCTCTCTGTCTCAAATGAATAAAATCTTTAAAAATAAATAAATAAATAAATAAATAAATAAATAAATAAATAAAATTTCATTCTCTTCTATAAAGAGACCCCTCTCAATTGCCTCTCAGTCTGTAAACTCTAGCTGTATACTGTACACTGTATATAATGTTCTACTGAATCTATTCAAGGAATTTGAACAGGTTAGAAGTTCTGTGTATTTTCTCAAAACATTCTCTTAGGAACTGTCTTTTCTAAAAAGTTTCTTATATATTCATGAGGAAATTGCACGAGTCAAGATAGTATTGTTTACCTGGAGTGACTGACAAAATTGTGATTATTTGTCATCTTCAGAAGGTCCTTAAAGCTTGTTACATCAATTTATGATATTGTGTTGAAGGTTAGGAGGTTGGGTTCACTAAGCCAGTTGGTTTAGTTATCTGGGTAAGTCTGAATATACTGATCTTTAAGTGTTCATTTCAGCACTCCTGAAATATAATTTAAATACTAGCACATTTTACCAAAATGAAATTTTCTGAAAGACTGATAAGTATTTTCCCAATGCAGTGAGAGTTTGAAAACCCTATATTTAAAATGTGTATGCCCTCCCTTGGTTTTTGTTTTGACTGTGTTTCATTTCCTTGCATATAAATATCTTTATTTATTTACATTTCCTCTTTAGTCTTCGTAAACCTTTGAGTTTTCTATGCCTGATATAATGCCTATTTGCAATCAGGTAAGATTTAACTTAAATATATTGATATCAAGAATCACTAAAGGTAGTAATACAAGACCAGGACAGGCAGAATGAGTACTAGGTCAGATTTACAGTAGTAGAGCTAGGCCAAGGAAAGAAATTCAATACTGAAGGGCCCTCTTTGCAAGCTTGTGATGTGACAGAATTAAAGCTTATGTATGCTTACTTCTTCTGCTAGGGGAGCTCTCCATTACAAAAGCCTATCTCAGATGCCACTACCATCCCTTCATGCACTTTCAGTATTCATATCAGTTTGTATAGCTATCATAATACCTTTTGGGGGTAGGCATAAAACTCCTGGAAGGTCATTAATGGGGTTGGAACCCTATTGTTCTTGTCATTAATCATTTGATCTTCCAAATGACTTACCTCAGCTATTCTAAGGCCAAAACCTGTCGCTGACTTATCCCTTATAACCCCAGTATCTTAGTTAAGATTTCTCCAAAGCAGTGGTGAACAAAATGTTCATATCTGAGAGAGAAAAAGAAGTAGAAAAGAGAGAGGAAGAGAGAGAAAGAAGGAAGGAATCAAATATTTCAACCTGAGTCAGAGACTTCATGAGGTACTCATCCTTAATCCATTGACTTTTCTGGAACACTCAAGGATACCACAGTTTTTATAAATTTCAACACTTTCAGGAGTGTATGCTATTTCCATAATTCCACCTATAAAGCAAAATAAATAATCACAAATTACATTTTTAATTTCAGCCATATTTTTCACACTGGACTAAATATATATGAGATAAATTAGAACAGCAACACAAAGTTGGAACTACCAGGATAATGCTTATTAACAATTAGATAAAAATGCAAGGCAGATTATATTAAAGTTTCAGGTCATATATTTCTGAGTATAGGTAGAATAGAAAGCATGTGTTACTTCAGGCTTGAATCTTCAGAGGTGGCTTCATGAAAGACATAGGCAGCATGGAAGGGAAACCATCTTTTAATTAGAGGGGGGAAACACCTCATCATGAATAGACATATTGATACAATAAAATTTCTTTCTTTTCTTTCCTTCTTTTCTTTTCTTTTCTTTTCCTTTCTTTTCTTTTCTTTTCTTTCTTTTCTTTTCTTTTCTTTTCTTCCTCTCTTTTTTTGCTTAACTTGCTCATTGTGAAAGTATCCCTAAGGGAAGTTACTGAGCAAGACATTCAGCTAAGTCATACATCTGTCATTTTTAGGGTTTATACTCCTTAAGCAGAGTGGAGAAGTTCAGTTATGTGAAAGTAAAACATTTGAACAGACCTTGAGTAAAACAATAACAGAAAAAAATATTATAAAAATGCATTTTGCTATTTTATGTTTAATAATAGGGTTAAAATATACATCATAATGAGGTCTCCTACCAAAATGATTAAATACAAGCTTATATATCTTAAGTTGTAAAGCATTAGTTTTCAGAGTAAAAGTCATCATTTGACAAAACATTTTCTTAACTGTAATTCTTTCAGTGTCAAGCCGGTATACAGTAAATGTTTTCCTCTCATGCTAATAAGGTTGACCATCATGTCTTAAGTCTTGCCTACAGCAAATTGGAAAAAAAAGTATGCCTGCTGTTACATTTAAAAAGGTACACTTTTATAGTGGTTTCTGATTATTTATAGCGGGCAGTGTGGATTTTAAAGTACAATGAAATGAATTGTGTCCTTCACTCAAACACATTTGTATATTGCCCATCAGAAAAATTAAAGTCAATTTCATGTACCTAAGTGGTAAATATGGCTGGAAAATAATACAACTTGAAGGGCAGAAAAAAATGTAAATAGCTATGGCCTCTAAGTGAAAATAATATATTTCCATGCAACTTTTAAAAGTCCAGGGAATAAGGAAAAGAGTGGAATGACCCCATAAAAGTAACCAGCAAAATAGATCATGACAGGTATCAAGAGACTTTAAGGCACAAAAGCCAGGCTCTTATGGAATTTAGAGAATGAATATTTCTCTACTTTTTTTTTTTATCAAGCACATTTTTAAGTTTATTTCAGTTTTCCTCTATTTTCTAATCCCCCATTCAACACCATTAATTCAAAATGAAATCATGTGTAAGTGGAAAAAAACGTGAATATTAAAAATGAGCATCTTAAATTACTTGACATGTTTCCATTTTACTTCTACATAGAAGTGACCTTGTCTGTCTAAATCGTTCATGTGATAGGATTTCAGTAACCCCCCCCCATAACTGTGTTATACCTCTACATGGTATTTTATGCAGTTCCTTTGGTAGAAGATGTGTTTTAGTTATTTTTTAAATCAATGACAGATACATTTAGATAATAATGACAGCTATGTGCCGAACATCACTGTAAGCATTTCATGTATATTACCTCATTTAATTCTCACAATGAGCCTTTTAGATAGGCCCTGCTTTACACGTAATAAACTTGAGGCACAAACTGGCTAAGCAGTTAATGAAGTGACACTGCTTAAAGAGAGGCAGAACAGAGATTCACATCAAAGAGTCGGGCTCCAAACCTGTCCTCTGTATTATATGGCACTGCTTCTTATATGTGTATGCCTTGGCCCTGAAGAAAACAAAGGGACTTAAATTCACAGATTTACAGTCATCCAGTAATACTGCTGATATCAAAGAATTTATTGGGGTTGGGGACCTGTTGGAGATAGAGAAGCAGTTCTGATAGTTAAATGGGAAGAGAGCATGCTCCAAATGTCTGAAAGTATAAGCAAACATTTTTGTTTGTGGTGGGGCTGGAGGCAGGGGGTGGAGGGGGGGGTTGTTGGTAGAGAAGAGGGAATTAGGAAGAGAAGCTGCAACAATAAAAAAAGACAAACTGGGGTATTTCTCCCTTTGTCTGAAGACAGTCTTGTACTTTTATATCCTCTTCCTATTCTTCAAAGTAGACAGCATTCACTGTATTCACAGTGTCAAAAAAGATGTGCTGACTTTATGGCAAGGGTCAAAAGTGTCAGTGTAGAAATCAAGGTGACATAGTTGAAAAAGATCCGGACTTTGGAATCTGAGAGACTAAACTTAAAACTTTGCCTGAGGCATGCATTTCCTATATGGCAGTGGGGATCACATCCCTCACGTGTAAAATTGGAAAAATAACATGCACTTCATAGGCTTATTAAGAGGATTAGTGAGTTCAAGCCCTACGTTGGGTATAAAGCCTACTTGAAAACAAACAAGAAAACAAACAAGAGCAGGTTCAGGCAAGGTAATGCTGGCAAAGCATCAATTTTTACACATGGAAACATTGAATAAATGGTAGCTCTTGTTAGTATAAGCTCCGCTTTGTCTATTAAGTGTCTGTAGATACCATGGTTCACTTAATACAAGGTGACCAAGGTAATCTTAATGATGCTCGCAATTGATCCAATTAAAAAAAAAAAAATACCTGGCACCTCAATCTTTTTATAACTGGTAATCATATTGAAAAGACTTATTTCTTCTATAGAACTGATTTGCTGTTTGAAAGGGGGAAAAAGGTAGGAGAATATCTCAGTAAAAGAATCAATGATATTTACTTTTCTCTTCTATTTTCCACTGTGGATATTGCAAGGACTTAGTTAATGGATTATACTCTAAATGTCAACCCAGAGAGAATTTAACAGAAAGTGCAGTAAAGCCTTTGAGGTTTGTCAGAGTGGTACAGAACATGTTCATGTGTCAAAGGCCCAGTCCAAAGGCCCAAAAGAATGACAAAAATATCAAAGCTCTGGGTTATTATCAAGAGAGTAAAAAAATATGTGGAGTACGTTGTTTTGAAAGCAAAGTCTTAAGTGTGGAAAAGAAATTGCCTAGCTCTGCCAGCATACCACTTATGATCTGTGCAAGCATCCCTCGTGACTTTCTACATATGACAATGATGCAAATAGTAGCATTCGGCAATACTGACCTCAAACAACATGCTCTATTCAGCTTACCATTCCCATTTGCAAGGATATCGTTTTGAAAATCTTCCAAAAATTCATTTTCTCTGCCAAGGGGAGAACTCAAGAGAATTCTCAGCATTGAATCCATTTTAGAAATCTTGCACAATGAGTAACTGCAAAAATTATACATTGACTATGCCAAGGGATAAAAATTATTATTCTTTATATTTAAATGATCAATAAATAGAAATATTTACTGTAGAGACTATGGCGTAAGCATCAAGGAATCCTTACCTGTAATGATGAAGGATCCATTACTCAATTGATGATGTATGGGGTTTGAATTAGTATCTCCCCCACTTTTCTCTGTGATATCAGACAGAAAAATAAATCTATGAAGTTTTCTGACAAAAAGGCTTGTCAAAACATCATCATTGAGGATCTCTTCATTAAGTGCATTTTTTTTCCTGTACTTGAAACATCTACTAGTAGTTCTTTAATTAAAATTGTATGTAAATGTAATCAAATCAGAGGAAATGAGTCCCTGGCAGATTTTACAAGAAGAGTAAGCAGAAAAGTAGGCTTTTTATTATTGGCGTTGGGATTTTGCCATGGGAAAATGTTGGAAAAAACAGCGTATTTGTTTCCTAGGGCAGCCTTAACAAAGTACCCAAAACTGGGTGGCTTAATGGGGCGCCTGGGTGGCTTGGTAGGTTAAGTGTCTGTTCAGGTCATGATCCCGGGGTCTTTGGTTGAGTCCCACATAGGCTCCCTGCTCATCAGGGAGCCTGCTTGTCCCTCTCCTTCCGCCCCTCCCCCTGCTTGTGACGTGCTCCTGGGCATGCGCGCTCTCTCTTTCTCTTTCACTTTCAAATAAGCAAAATATTTAAAAACAAACCAACAAACAAGAAAACCTCATGGCTTAAAACAACAGAATTGCTAATCTCACAGTTCTGGAGAATGGAAATTCAAAATCCGTGTGTTGGCAGGGCAATTCTTCCTCTGAAACCTGCAGAGACCTCCTTCCTTGCATCTGGCTGTCTGCAGCCACTCTTCATGTTCCTTTGCATGTAGGCACATCTCTCTGATCATTTTTCACATGGAGTTCTCACTATGTGTCTTCACACTGGCTTCCCTCTGGGTGTGCTTTCTTTCCAAATATCTTCTTGTTTTTAGAGAAACAGTCATATTAGATTAGGGCCCATGATAATGACCTCATTTTAACTTGACTGCCTACTTCCAAACAAGGTCACATTCTGAGGTCCTTAGGGTTATGACTTCAATCCCCCCCCCCCTTTCTGGTCAGGGGACATAGCTAAACCAGTAGCTTGTAGTAGAGAAGACCTTATAACTCTGTATCACGTATTATTTTCTTTTGTTGGGCATGGTTTTTCTCTGTTCATAAATATGAAATTATCAAAATCTCAAAGATGGCAAAGTTTGTAGCATTCTTATTCTAGGTTGGTGACATTTTAATGGTGATATTAGAACTTAAAAACCTTTGGCTATCTCTGCTTTTGAAGGGTCCACATGACGAAGAACCCATGGAAACCAAAATGGCAATGCAGTTTGATTTCATTTTAAGGTAACTTGATACAAGAAAATACACATTTCTTCAAAAGTTACATCAAGGATAATTTGTCTTTAGAAAGAGTTGATGCTTTAATCAAATCTTAGCCCTCATTTCCATTACATCAAATGTAGTCCTGAAATTATGAAAATGCAAATACAAAAACTACAAAAACTAGACTCATATAAAAAATTTTTAGGAACAAAACTGTATATAACTTGAACTTTTTTTCTGTGAAAACCTTCAAGATAATTTAGGTTTCTTTTTGTTTTTAAAGGACAAAGAATAGAATTTGGGTCAAAGGTCTAATGTGATAGCATATGATGTTTTAGCCTTAGAGTTTAGACCTGCCATTTAAAATTTACTATATATAAGGATCCTGTATTTTTACCTAACAAAGATATTTTTAAAAGGACTTTATTTTTTAGAGAAGTTTCAGGTTCACAACAAAATTGAGAAAAATGTACTCCCTATATATCCTCTGCCCCATACATGTATATACTCCCCTATCATCAACATCCCTGCCAGCGTGGTACCTTTGCTATAATTGATGAACCCAGTTGGGCACACCACTGTCACTCAGAGTCCATAGTTCAAATTAGGGTTCACTCATGGTGTTACATTCTGTGGGTTTGGACAAATGTATAATGACATGTACCTACCATTATTGTATCATGCAGAGTAGTTTTATTGCCCTAAGAATTCTCTGTATTCTGCCCATTCATCATCACTTCTTACCCTGCAACTCCTGGCAACCACTGATCTTTATAGAGTCTCCATAATTTTGCCTTTCCTAGAAAGATATAAACTATATAGTTGAAATCATGAAGTATGTAGTTTTTTTAAGTTGACTTATTTCACTTGGTAATAAGCATTTAAGATTTCTCCATGTCATTTCATGGCTTGGTAGCTCATTTCTTTTTGGTACCTAATAATATTCTATTGAGTGAATGTGCTACTTTATTTATCCATTTACCTATGAAGGACATCTCGATTCCAAGTTTCAACAATTATGAATAAAGCTGCTATAGACATTCGTATGCAGATTTTTGTATGGATGTGAAGCTTTCAACTCCTTTGGGTAAATATTAGGGAGCATGACTACTGGGTTATATGGTGAGGGTATGTTTAGTTTTGTAAGAAACTGTCAAATTGTCTTCCCAAGTGGCTGCACCATTTTGCATTACTCCCAGCAGTGAATGATTGTTTCTCTTGCTCCACATTCTTGCCAGCAGGATTTGGTGTTGTCACTTTTCTGGGTGTTGGTTGTTCTAATAGGTTTGTAGTGGTATCTCATTGCTTTTACTTGCATTTCCCTGATGACATATGATATGGAACATCTTTTCATATGTCTATTTTTCCTTATGTATGTCTTCTTTGGTGAGGTGTCTGTTAAAGTCTTTGGTGTATTTTTAAATCTATGTGTGTTCTTATTGTTGACTTTTAAGAGTCCTCTGTTTATTTGGGGTAATAGTCCTTTATCAGATATGTTTCTTCCAAATACTTCCTCACATTCTGTAGTATGTCTCTTTATTTTCTTGACAGTGTCTTGTAGAGCAGAAATTTTTAATTTTTAGATTTTTTTTATCAAGAAAACTATGCAAAATCTGGAACTTTTACCCAATCCTTTACTCCAAGAAATAATATAATTCACAGTAATGCTGGTAGACATAACTACATATAAATTACTGAAACCAAGTAACAGTTATCATAGGTTAATTTTTACGTTGAACAAAATCTGCTATCTGAAAATTTGTCTCAGAAAAATTGGGTTTGGTGGAAACTTTAACAATAATTATAACAAAAGCCTCACAATGCCAGAATAATATTAATAAAAAATTTTGATATGGACAAAACTGATAAGTGACTCACAGTTATTTTTTTTATAAAAAAGGTATTTCTATTACATAGAAAATAATTGATAACAGTAATTTTAGTTAAGAAATAAGGGAGATTTAAAACTTGGAAATGTAACATTTTGGAGAAAATTCATCAATTAATTAATTTAGTTTAATAGAAGTAAGTCAAGAAAATTCTGTGTAAATTCTGATGGTGTACTTGCATGCATTAAAAAATGTAAAAATACCTTTGAAGTCCATACAAGCAATGGGTCAAAGTAAAATGGTTAAAATGACAAGGTTAAAACTGTAGGGGTGCCTGGGTGGCTCAGTCCACTAGGCGTTCGATTCTTGATTTTGGCTCAGGTCATGATCTCAGGGTTGTGGGATTGAGCCCCACAATGGGCTCTGTGCTGAGTGTGGAACCTGCTTAAGTTTCTCTCTCTCCTTCTCTCTCTGCCCCTCCTCTCTCTCTCTGCCTCTTTGAAACAACCAACCAAACCACACAAACAAATTGTCTGTATTCCAACTTAGAGGTCAAAGACTATAGAGTCATAAAATAGTGTCTTTTGATTTTTTGTGCGATTATGATTCTTCAACATTCATTTTGTGAAACCACTTCTGTCATTCATTTCCACTTATTATATACACAGGATCTTCTGAGTTTAATTAAATTTAAATAAATTTTTAAAATTCTCGTGTGTGTGTTTGTGTGTGTGTTTATGTGTATCTTGAAGTGTCACAAAATTAGAGTTGGAAATTGATCACAACAAGTATTTCCTAAACAAATACCATGTACTAGGCACATCCTCCCAGTGCACCTCAGATTTCAGTGGTTTTGCTAGATAGTTTTCAGACACTCTCTCTCTCTGCTTTTTGGCTCATTCCTCTGCCCCTGACCCCCTAAAAAAGCAGGTATTTCTTTAGGTCAATGTGACTTTCAACTTTGTCATCATTATAGGAATAAAATCACTCCCTTTCCTTCAAATATAAATTTAAGAACTACTTCTTACAGGAATCCAAACATAGCACAAGATTTTGGGGAAGCTTAATATACCTCCTTGGAACAAAGTACAAAATAACTCATTTATTTACCAAGTAAATGTATTTTGAGCATCATCCTGCTGCATGTATCAATGACTAGGGGAGATTCGTCTATATTAATCTTTTCAATCCCCACAAAAGAAAAAAAGTTACTGAGAGATATAGATAGATAAAATTGAACCAAGATGTCTAGATATATTCTACCAAAAAGAAGTAAAACTACTAAATTTTCAGCACTTGCTTCCAACAACTAAACTACCAACTGTAGAAAATGCTTCTCGAATTACTTCATCAAGATCTTCTAATCTTCTGATATTGCAGGTTAAAATTTGAATGTGTTTAATATTTAAACATTCTTTTTTTAATGACTTTGTAAGCTATTATTCAAAAGAGAGCTGATCTAGACTGTTGTAATTTTACTGCATTTGAGGCTCAAAATTAACCTTGTTGTAATATCTGATATGGCTTCACAAGTTTGTACAGAAATATCAATCAGTACATGGCTTCAATGGACTTTCTTTTGTAGGGAAAATGTGTTCTTCATTTAGGTTTGCCTCCTAAAGTATTACAGTTTTCTTGGTGCAGTGTTAACGTGTTGAGTCAGAGAGTTTCAGCAGCCCAAATGATGGGTGGTTCAGAAAAATAAGCCCTGGATCAGAGATACGCATATAAAGTTTTCACTCCCTTTTCATGTGGTGTTGAAACTCAATTGCTTGTCTGAATTATTTGTAAGTCCTCTTAAGACTTGAAAAAAGCAGATTTAAGAAGCAGTACCTGGTTGAGAAAGGTAGAAGTGTATTCCATTTATACAAAGTAGTTTTCAAATAAAACATGCATTTTGACTTTTTGAGGAAAATGTTGGTTTGGAATATTATTTAAAGGCTTAAATTTTCCAAGTCACAACAATTAACTTTATAAATATTTTCACTGCTATTGGAGTCTTCTAAGAAGTTAGTTAAATATAGCTTTTTTTTTTCTTCCCAAGTTGTTTTTATTACTCCTTTCTCTAAGTAAACTTTATATTGGGTGATTATTTCCCAAAAGACTAGAGTTTATTTTATTTCATAGTAAATATTTTATGAAATAATAGGATATATCTATTTTTAACGCATAATTTCCACTAGCCTCCTTCAAATAAATAACAAATATCAAGGAAATATTTAAATAGTTGAGTTCTTAAATGGACAAAGAAACCTGATTAAGTATTTATGGACAAGGAAACTGTTCTCTTAGCTTACACTGGGAATTTTTAGACATTTTTACAGAGAATGGTTTATCTGAGAATGATCATTTTCTCTGGCAAAAACTTACAGCCAAGGTAAATTTGAACTACTGGAAGCTAGCATTTATGTAGTGCCTGAGATGTACCATGGCTATGACATACTCTTGCTGTTGTTTATATTTGAGGCTAGATAACTCTTTGTTGAGTGTGTTGTTCTGTGCCTTCAAAGTGTTTAACAGCATATCAGACCTCTACTCACTGTATGCCCATTCCTTTCTTACGACAACTAAGTATGTTGTCAGATATTGTTAAATGTCTCCTGGGGGACAAAATCTCTCCTGGATGAGAACCACAGTCTAACTAAACCTGGACATTTGTTGTGTCTTTACTGCATTTCTAATAACACATCCATGACATGAAAATGGGAAGAAAAAAATCCGCAGTCTAAGCCTTCATGTAACAATAAATCAAATTATGAACCAATCAGGCAGAAAAAAATAAACAACAACCTGAAAAAACAAAAACATGTAGATTAATGGCATGGTTATAAAATTAAAATAAAAATTCTGATCGTTAATGTGAAGTAACCATGACATTGGGCCCTTAGAGCTGATCAGCAACTTTAATTTTTATTTTGTTTTTTAAAAGATTTTATGTTTAAGTAACTTCTACACCCAACATGGTGTCAACATGGGGCTCAAACTCACAACCCCAAGATCAAAAGTCTTATGCTTTACCAACTGAAACAGCAAGGCACAACCTGATCAACAACTTTTAAATACAAATGTCCTGACACCTTCACAGAAATTCCTTAACACTCAGAGAGTTCCTTTGTTACTTCCATTTATGTGGAATCACATGAGGAAAGCCAGATTTTTTAACAAGGACTGACAAAGTGTGAAATTTTCCTATGGCCCTCAGAGAGTTAATCTTCTACTAGCCAACTAGATCTTAGAGAGAGAGAGAGAGGGAAAGGAAGCTTTGATCATCCTTTCAAGACCTCTCCTGGCATTCTACTATTTATGATACCTACATCATCTGTGTGTCCAGAAGGTATTTATTCCAAATTGCTTATGTTCAAAACCAAGTGACACATCAGATAGGAGAGGATAGTTAAGAGAGTTTTCATTTATGGATCAGGGCATACTAGGCTATTAAAGAAGCATAGAAATTAATTTTAGGAAGTTCTCTTTCCTCTGTCAATAGTGGCCATTTTAGGAGCGTTTAAACATGCTAAAAATGGTTTCTAAAAAATCCCTGCTGAATGTTGTGCAGACAATCTCACAACATTACCAACCTTATTTAACATTTCTTCCATACAGTTCCTTCATCAATAGGATAATATCAGCAAACACTGAGAAAGCTAAAGCAGCATATTTTAGAACTGATTTCCTCCAGATTTGGCTGGTGACTTTGGTTGTAGTGCTAATTAGATATCTTTTGAACTGTCAGTCATTAGTGATGGAACACTGCTTTGCTTTGTAGCCTCTTTCTCGCTATACTATTGTGCTAACCACATTTATTACACACTGATTGTGAGCCACTCATCCTAGCAGGCATTGTCATGAATAAGAAACTATGTATATAAGAAATAATATAATATAATTAGGGCCATACATCATAGGCATGCACCAAGGCTATAATTTATTAAGTAATGTACCAAGGAATACAAAGGAGTATCTTAAAAGTGAGTACATCAGTACTGTGTGGTTCAAGATAGTAGGGAAACATTTTTATTAGGTCAGGTGAATCAGAGATGGTGTCATGGCCAAGGTGAATGTGGAGTTCAAAGAGATCATAGTGATAGAATGGTAAACAACATAAACAAAAATATAAAATCATACAGGGAAGAGAGAGAAAGAAAGAAGGGGGGGAGAAGAAGGAGGAGGAGGTGGAAGGAAGGGAGAGGGAATGAGGGAAGGAAGGAAGAAAAGGAAAGGAAAGGAAAGGAAAGGAAAGGAAAGGAAGGAAGGAAGGAAGGAAGGAAGGAAGGAAGGAAGGAAGGAATGCAGGTGGGAGAGAGGAAGGGAGAGGAAAGGGGAGGGAAGGGGAGGGGAGGAGAGGGAAGGGCAGGACAGGAGAGGGGAGGGGAGGAGAGGAAGAGAGAAACAAAATGCAGTCATTCAGATGGAAAAAGATTGTTCTAAGTGTCCTAATGAGGAAAGAGACATTAACGTAAAAGTAGAAGTGAGAAATAAACTAATGTCTCTAACACAGTAAGTAAGAGCACATCTAGATTACTGTGTCATGATGATAATTGGCTTTTTCAAAGTGTGGTCCCCAGACCAATAGCATCAACACCACTTGAGACCCCATTAGAACTGCAAATTTTGGGGCACCCCACACTTACTTAAATAAGACCTCTAGGGCTCCTGGGTGGCTCAATAGGTTAAGCTTCTGGTTACGTGTCTGCCTTAGGCTCAGGTCATGATCTCAGGGTCTTGGGATTGGGAGCCAGCTTCTCCCTCTTCCTCTGCCTGCCACTCCCCCTTCTTGTGCTTTCACACACACACTCTCTCTCCTTCTCTTTCTCTCTCTCTCTGTCAAATAAATAAATAAAATCTTAAAAAAAAAAAACAAGACCTCCAAGTGATTCTGATACTGTCTCAAGTTTGAGAACCACTGATCAACAGTATAGAATGAATTTGAAAAGACTGGAGATCTCATTTGAAAGGACAGTGAGTCTCCAAAACAAACATAAATCCAAACTAAGCAAACAGTTAATAAAATTATTTGAGGATAATAACTAGAGATATGTATGGAAATATAAATCAGGGTGGATTTGTGAGGTTTTAAAGAAATGGCTTTTTAGGGTTTGACACCTAAGTGGGTCATTCATAAAACCAATTGGATGAAGTTGATGAGCAAATTGTTGTCTAATTATATCACTGTAAGAATCTGGAAAAGGTTTTCAGGCGTAATATTGAATATAAAGAAAAAGTTTAAAAAAAAAATCCTAGTCTTCTGCTACTATACCATATTATCCATCCATAAAGTTGATGTAGATGGGCAATTATGTATAGGTAATATATTGCACATTTGGCAGTGTTTCCTTTGCATTTCTTTTAAAAATATGCATTCTTTATTTAAATACACTGACAGAGATGAGATCTCTCCTCACATTTTCATGCTGCTGTTCTGGGAAAGTAAATTATGCTGTGATAAAAAATAAGTAATTGCTTCTTGTGTTTAATTGATTTTTTTATAGAAATTACAATGCAGATTTGATTAAAGGAAGATAGTGAATTACCTACAGTTGGTTCACAAGGCACATGATGGTATGAAAGAGTGCCACCCAGCACAGAAATTATATCATCATTTTGCCTGAATGTGTTGAGTGGGAGATACTTAGAATTCTTTATGACTTATAAACACTGCAGAATGTTTCTTTTCCCATCTAAAGCAGTATGATAGGGACATCTATTTCACAGCCATAACATGTCCTGACTGTTAAATTGTAGAAGCCTTTTGGGGAGAAATAACTAATGCTAGACTTTAAATAAGAAAAAGTACTGTGAATCTGATGCTGACAAATGATGTGCCTTGTAACAAGGTCACTCCTGAAGTTTGCTAGTTAGGCTGTTTGAGACAGATGTATCAAAGAAACGTGAAAAGTGCCTGTAACCAGACCAAACAAGCAAACAAAAAGGATGACGTTCTAGTTTCTGCTTTACTCCAAGATTTCACAACCTTGGCACTATTGACATTCTGGGCTGGTTAAGTCTTTGTTGCAGGGATGGGCCCATGTTGTAGGATGTTTAGCAATGTCCCTATGTCTATCTACCAGATGCTAGAAGTACGGTCACAACCTCCCCCCACAAGCTGTGACAACCAAAAATGTTTGCAGATGTTGTTACATGTCTCCAGGGTCTCAAAATTGCCCCTAGGTGAGAGCCATTCTTTGATTTCATTGAAATAAAAGCTTAAACTGTAAAATGTTGCTAATTCAAACAGACAAGCAAACAAGAAAAACAACAAACATATTGTGTGTAAATCATCTTGGATAATTCTGCTACTCAGTCTCAGGGCCATTTTGTGGTTCCAGATTCTTTTATGCATTCTTCTTTCTATCTTGTCCAGAAGTGCAAGAATATTATATTTTCCTCTCATTCAGTGAGTACCCTCATCCAGTGGGTCCTTTAAGTCTTACTTTGTTTATCTTCTGGTGTGAAGCAGGGGCCTCTTCTTTGGCTGCCTCTTCTTTTATACCTTTGAAAGAACAAATTCCTTTGTATCTGAAAAGTTTCATGCTAATTCCCTTGGTAAGAAAATCAGGGAATAAACAAGGGGACATTATGAAGGTTTTCAGAATTTTTTGGAGATTTTAGTGTAGTGGTTTCTGATAAGTTAAAGTCCTACTAACTTTGGATCTCTGCTTTCATATGAAGGATTTCCTCATGCAACTTAGCTCCCGTTCCTACCATCAGTGAAAGCTAAGTGGAACCTTAAATCAAAAATGGCCCTGCTGTCCCCCACTGAACATGAAGATGTCAAAACTGGGGAATAATGGTCTTAACTCAATGGACATTAATACTTCATTGATGACCACACAACAGAGACATAAGCTTTCCATCTTATGTAGACATGGTTTCTTTCCCTGGACATCCCCATACCATTGATAATCACACACTTTTACTCATACTATTAACTATTATAGGCTTTCATCAAACATTAATCTTAAGGAGTTTATTTTTTTGGTTTTTACACAATTATTTTATTATAAATAGATGTTAGACCTCTAAAAAATGTTGATATTTCTTCTCAATAAAAATCACATTAACTTCCCAAAATTTATTTTTATCCTATTATTTACACTTAGTAGAGGCAAATATTTCTCATTAATTGATGCCAGTGTTTAATTTACCTTTCTACCCCAGGAGTGCTCAGCTCAATATCTGATGGTTGGTAGATTCTCATTTAGTGTGAGATGTATAGGAGAAAGAGGGCCAGCTTTAGAACTATGGTAGCAAGACTCAAATACCGGTTTTCCTGCTTACAGCTTATGTGACTTTGGGTAAGTCACTTAACTTTTTTATGTTTTAATTTCTTCTTATTTAAAATTGGTATTGTGTCTATAATACAGAATTGTTGAGAAATGTTAATTTGTAATTAATGTTCATTAAATGGAATGTTTTCTTTACAAAATATTATAGTTTTATTTCATTTGATTCTTAACTAACCATTGACCCTTTTTTTGTGATATAAGTCTCTACTCTCAGTATATTTGAAGAGTTTATACCTATTTTTCCATTAATAATATTTCAAGAAATTTATTTCTCATGTAACACCTAACCTCTCTTTACATACTCAGCTATCACCAATATCATCCCTTCTCATGTTTATGTTAGAGAGGATGCAAATGTATCTATTTTATGAGCAAAAAACTGAAAGACAAAATCATCATGGTATTATGATACCAGATAAGATAGATAAAACCCACTTAGTCATTCCTCTAGTTTTTAATCTGCACTGTACTAGGCATAAAAGATAAAATCATGACCAAGATAGACATGATCCCTGCCTCATGGGCTGAGAATCTTGTGGAAAAGATAGAAAATTAAAGATTGATGATAAAGGGTTTTTTTTAATCATTTTTCTTCGATCATTCAGTTAGTGATCATGTTCAAGATTTATGTTCAACTTCTTTACTTTGTAATTACTTTCCATCCTTCCAAACTTCAGTTTTCTCACACATAATTCTAATTTTACATAAATCTCCAGAGAGATTATATCTTGCCCAAAATCACTCGGCTAATTAGTTGCAGAGCCCCTAATGTTCTTCCAAAGAACTATACTTCCAGTGGGACTGGAATTTATATATTCTTTGAGAATTTTTTTCTGTTTCTTTAGTTTTTAGTGCTTTCTGCACCTCCCCTTTAATTATTCATAATGCCCACCCACATCTCAGTTGTGACAGAGCTGTGTTTTCAGAGCACATTTTAAACCTATGTAGAACAGAAACAATAACAGAAGTGTTTGCTTCCAGAGGTTTCTTTGTGGTTCTGAATGACAAATAAGACCCTGACCCTTCTGTTGCAATTAATACAAGCAGATCTAAAGATATGGAAATTGCAATTTGATATAAAGGGTGTAATTCTAATTTTTAAGCAAACAGTATTTATTAACAAAGGTCTTAATTTTGAAATAACTTCTAAATTACCACAGTCTGAGGAGTATAATTGGGGTTGTGCAGGTCGAATATACTGCAGAGTATTTTTTTCTAAAGAAAACCTGAATAGATAAGGATTCAATTCATCACTGAGCTGTTCTTCAGCAAAGAGTCTTCAGTGGTCTCCAGTGCGCATTTGGCAAACTTAGGAGTGCACACCGAGGACCAAACGGAAGGGAAAAGCCCCAAAGCGAGAGGAGAATCTGGCCAAGAAGATGAATCCATATGCATCCTTTGGAAGCCAGATGAGCAGATGGTGCTGTTGACATTCTGTTACGAGAGTTGAGAAGCCTAGCCATCATTCTCCCTGGGATGGAAGACCACATCTTTCCTGCGTGGAAGAGAGCTGTACAGTCAAAACTAGGATTTTTCGTAGCAAAAAGTTTGGAATCTGCTCTACTATTTAGACTGTTTCTATCCCACAAAGGAATTTCTCCAATTTCCGATTCCACTGTTAGTATTTACATCCACATGTAACTGTGAACTGTAGAGTCAAGCTCTCCAAAGCTTTTCCTCTTAGTACATGCCTTGCTTTTGAGAGTTGCTTTTGTTTGAACCCATTTTGATTGCATTTACTACTGAAAGAGGTAGCAACATAAATTGAGTTTCAGTTACTCTTTTTCTCTTGTATCTGTTGGGTTTTTATCATTTTTAGAAAAATTACTCCAGAGAAGCTCAAAAATCAGGAACCAGTATGTATTTTATCCTCTGAGTTTGCTCTCAAGGAACAATGCAGTCATTTTTCTTAGTGGGTAATGTATTAACTCCTTGAAATAAGGTATCTCTAACGTTTTTGGTTTTATTTTTATTTACATAGAGGAGAATGAGTGGCCAGGAATTGAGATGTTTGGGGGATCCAAATCCAGAGAGGAAATGCTCACTAAAATGCAAACTTCAAGTGACATAAGAGATCACCATGTCTACTGAGTTATTAAAGCAGCTGCCAATTCCAAATATTACTGTTTCTTTGGGTTGAGATTAGATTCCCAAGAGAGAACAAACAGAGTGGGTAAGAACTGAATGGAGTGTGTTTCATAATTAGGAAGCCATGGGACAGGTAGGCCTGGTTTCTGTCTGAGAACGATGAGGGGTGAATAAAGTTAAAAGCAGTTAATCCAATTATTTGGTGGAGGCTTCAAGGCCAACATGGCAGGAAAAACTGAAGGACCAGGTTTACAGAAGTTTAAGAGGCCAGCATATCATTACCAGTAGCAGAGACACAGGTAACAATGGGCTGAAAAAGGATTTATTCCTGCCTTGGCTTGTAAAGCTGTCCATTCTCTTAAAGGAACATAATTTGGAAAACCTAGGACTCCGGGTGTTTTTGTCCATCCAAGCTAGGAGCAGGAGAAATGTAATGTTCTAAAATGATCCTTCTTCATCTCACCATGTATAGTAAAGTCCAAGTTTGATTGCTTTAACTATTCAGTAAATTAATATCTCAGGTGAATGGCAGTTTTCTTCAGTATTTTCCTTATGTACCAATTCTTTTAGAAAATAATTACTTCTTTTTATCTAAATTGGTTGGCTGTGGCTTCGATTCTGAAGTGTCTGCTGTCCATAGTTTACCTTAATCTTCTTCCCATCTTCCTTCAAAATCAACGTGTTTATTTGTATGCAAAGCTTCCATTCATTAACATTGCCGCCCACTGTCTCAGAAAGGCACTGCTGTTATTTTTGGTTTTATTTCAACTTCGGGATTATTTATTTTAGATCATTCTTTCCTACTGTAGCATGAAGCAATATTTTAATTTCATTGTCAAAAGATGAAAGACGTAGGAGTTAGTTACAGTTGCAATTGCCCTGTAGCTGAGATTGAATGGAGCTGGAATCTATTTAAACTTGCATTGTGCTTGCAAGATGAAACTTCAATGAATCTTTGCTAAACCCTATCATTTCATGGTTGCGTTTAATAGAAAGAAGCCTTTTTAGATGTCACAGCCATGTTGTATTTGCCTTTTCTTGCCTTTATGTGGTGGAGATGGGAGCCAGGAATCAGATTTTGGGTCCAAGCAATTACGTATAGAAAGGTGTCTCTCTTGTGTTTATGTAGGAAAATAGGAAAATGGATAAAAGATATAAAATTATGATTTAAAACTTCCACCATTCTGGAATGATGAAATTTTTTTTAATTTATTTTTAACTCACAGACCTTATAGAAGCTATTCCTTTCCCTGTAATGTTCTTTTTCTCCTCCATCCCATTCCCCACCCTTGAATTTATACTTCTCCACTCCCTACACCTTTCTATCTCCCTATTATCCATCAAGGAGTTATCTTTTATGTAACACCTTTGTTGAAAAAGTTTCCATGACCACTTAAGACTTTAATTACCTTTATTATAGTGCTTATGTGGTAATTGCTGAGTTTACTTGTCTATTTTATCCTTGTACGTTGTAATCTCCTTATAGATAGGATGCATATTAGCCACCCAATGGAAACTACCATGGCTACCATTACTTAGGTTGAAATTTCTATCTTATTCTCAAAGTTGGATTTGAGGAGCCATTGTCAAAAGGTGTATATCCTTGTCCTTATGGGCTTGTGCTCTGTCTCTCTCCCCACTGCTTACACACACACACTCATACACATGTTGTCAGTAGTAGGTATCTTGGAAACAAGAGCCTGTGATATAGGTTACCCAAAACTGATGACCTTGTCCTTATCCTCTAGCATCAGACTCATATGAACATATTTTGTGTGGAATTGTTATATGACATTGATACACTGTAAATGGAAAGCTGTTGGCAAATAGTGTGCAAAGAGTGGGGAAGGCAATGATGCAGATAAGATAAAATACCCCAGTGAAAAAGTAGTATTTACTTCTTCATATTTTGGAGCACAAAACATTTTGAGATCTTTATCTCCACAGACTCACAGTAGATTAGTATACCCAAATGTCCAAGGCACTTCCATCTGCATTATGTCATTTAATCCCATGACGTCCCTGAGAAGTGGCGAGATCTCCATTCTAGATGACAGAACTGAGAATCACGAACTCAGAATGCTTCAGGACAGGTCACCAGTGCCAAAGGCACCCCTCATCCTCTGCTTCACAAATGCCCTTACTCAGGGAAAACAGTTAAATTATGGTGTGGTCAGGAAGAAAACGATTTTACTTTAAATTACTTGGTAAATTAGGGTGGAGGTTTTTTTGTTTTCTCACTTTGTGTTTTCCTAAAGAAACGTACCAGAGATCCACAGGAGAGATACTTGGATACGCTAAGAGATATTTCAGAGTATGATTGGAATCTCTGGTCAAAACGATTGAAAATACACGACAATGCTCTCCATAAAGCTCTCCAAAGATGAAGACAGCATCATTTTTTTTGACATCTCTTCTCAGTTTTATTAAGATAACTCCCCCTCCTCATATTTTCCACAGATGTTTTCCCAACGGTGAGAGTAATAATGTTAAAACAGCAACGCTACCTACAGCTGTAAATGCGTTCATCTTTGCACCTCACGCTTGCTGCACTGGTAGCGAAGGCCGTTCTGTCACCTTTAATTAAAAGCACACAAACAAAAACAGATGAAGACATTTCCATCTCTTCTATGATTTTATCCTGGTGTCCTGTTTCACTGTTCTGCCTTCAAGCAGATTGACTTCCCTAATTTGAGGGAAGGTTGGTTTACCATTTGTAATTCTTACATAGACATTAATCAGTATAATTAAAATATGATAGCATCTGGATATTAAAAGCACAGGTGGAATGTGTTAATGTGGAAAACAAAAGGAGAGAATCTGCCACAGAAATTGTCTCTCTCTCTGTCTCACACAGACACACACACAGACACAGACACACACACACACACACACACAGATATGCCTCAGATCAAAATTGAAACTATTTTTAAGCAGGCAGAAGAATAATCTAGTTGCCAATTCCTCTACAAGGACTGTCTAAATCCTATAATCTTACTTGTCTTCAGCTCGATGGGGCTATAATGGCACAGAGGTAAAGGGAAGATCATTATTCTTCATTTGTTCCATTTATGAAATTCTGTCCGAAAACTCAGGCACCATGTTGGCAGGTGCTAAAAAAAAAAAGCGCACTCAGAGCTTTCCTTCATTTCTTTTCTCAAAATTGGTAGGTATTGAGAATGTGGATGAAGGCTTTTATAGCCTGGCATTTAAACTGAGCCAATTTGTTATAGAGGTGAATAAAAACAGATTTTGTGGTGTCAGTTTTAAAGAGGCCCTCTTCATTTAGAGCCAGCCGCATGCCACACTCTCTGTGTTACATAGATGGCTCTCATTATGTGCATATGTGGTTTTTTTAATATCATAAACAGGGTTGCTAAAATGAAAAGTTTGTGTTTTGTACAAAATCTTTGTATTACTAACATCACATCCCAAGATTTCTTGAGTCAGTCTGTAGTCATTATTTCCGTTCTGCTCATCCTGTCATGAACTCTTCCTCCCACTCTTTATTGGCAGTTTGAGAGTGCAAGTGAAAAGCCCCACTCCAGCTGACTCCAGAAAAGGCAGGGGCATAGCTGTTACACCACACTGGGAATCCAGTCGTACGAGAAACAGCCTTGGCTGTGAAACAGCCTCCAGGAATGAAGGTAGAGATCAGGATACAATAGTAGTTGGACAACACTGTGGCTGATGTAATCACAAGTCTGGAATAGTCTCCTCAGAAACAAATGTCCATCGCTCTTTGTGCTAGAACTCCCTTGTACAAGAAACTCATGGGGCTACTCTATTTCAAATGAACGAATGAAAGCTTTCTGTACTCTGTGAACCTTTCCACCTCACAGTTTCTGCTTGTTCAGGACTTTGTTTACTTCATTACTTTTTCTTACAGTCTTCTCCCTGCTTTTGTGTGTTTGTTTGTTTTGTTTTGTTTTTGTCTTTTTGTTTGTTTTGTTTTCACGTCTTCCAACAAAATGCTCTGCATTAGTCTGCTCTAGCTACCATAACAGAATACCACAGATTAGGTGCCTTAAACAACAGAACTGAATTTATCCCAGTTCTGGAGGCAGGCAGTCCAAGATCAAGGTGCCTGTCAGTGTTTCTGTTGAGCCTTCTTTTTCTGAATCAAAGACAGCTGTCTTCTTGCTGTGTGCTCATTTCCTCTGTGTGTGTACAGAGAAAGGAAGAGAGACTAAGAGGGGGAAACTGAGGGGATGCTGTTTCCTCTTCTTATAGGAACACCTATGTGTTCAATCACTCTTCCCACCCCTTATGACCTCATTAAAATTTAATTACCTCTTTAAAGACCCTATCTCCAACTATAGTCACATCAGAGGTTAAGGCTTCAACATATGAATTCGTGGAGCACAGAATTTGGTCCTTAACACCCTCTGATAGATGTCACTTTCGTGTGTCCCTGGAGAGAGGATCTCAATATGTATAGTGTCCCCATGACAGGCCCTCCCATTCTCACTACTACTATAGCCCTTCCTAAGGCCCTCATCATGTCTTTTGGACTCTGTATCATTAACTCCTTAATGAGTTCCCTGCATATGACCTTAATTCCATTCCATCCTTCACAAGCCTACCTAAAAACAAACATTATTTTGCCGCACTCAACCCTAAAGCCTTTTGATGATTCCTGATTACCTACCGGTTAAATTTCAAGCTTTGTAGTAACATACGTGGTCTTCCATGATCTCTTTATCATAACCTATCTCAAGCTTTACCCCCTACCACTACTTGTCCCATGCTTTAAATCTTAGTGATGATAAATTGCTGTGCTTTTTCATCCTTATCATGCTTTTCCACGCCTCAGTTTCCTCTACCTGGAACTGTCTCCACATTCTTCTCCAGGATCACTCTTATGCATACATATTATCCACTACCGACTCCTTCAAGAAGTTTTTTTTTTTCCCCCAGAAATCAAGTAACCCTTCTCTGCTCCCAAGGAACCCTGTGCACATTTATATCCTAGTATTTATGATGGTACAGTAAAAGTGTTTCTGCATCTGACTCTGACTAAAATGTAACAAGGAGTTAATTTCTTCAATGTCAGGGTCTATTTGTGACTCATTACTTAGCGCAATGCCTGATAAACTGTAGATACCCAATCACATATTTGTTGAAGAAACCTTCAATAGATCAGTCTGATTAGCCAATCTCTCTTTCCCTCCCCCACACTGACAACCACACACACACACACACACACACACACACACACACACACACACACATTACCTCTCCCCAACGCACGCTCTCTGTCAATCTCTCTGATATATACACAAAATGCTCTACCAACACTACTTCCACAGTATTACCTCAATGTCATTTTCTAGGATTTTGCCAGATTTGAGTCTCAGCAGGAGACCTGCTTGACCTGATTGTGTGATGCTTTGAATATCTGTTACATGTACCTTTGAGGAAGTGGAAAGTAATCTTTAAATATGGGGCAGGGCAAATGGTGGATGCAGAGTTAAGAACAAGGAACACAATAGGTTTACTACCAGGTTGCTTTCCTGGGTGAATAGGTGAAATGATAAAAGATACGCTGTCCACAAACAATAGCTACTTAGTCCTATGATTCCTGTCAAAGGATAAGCCAAGTAAAGGATATGAATATGTCTGTTGGAGACTGGTGGTTTAGCATGAGTTATTCCTACCCTTGGAAAGAAGTACATCAGTTATGTGTGAAGAACAATAAACTATTATGTATATTATGAAGGGATTTATGTAGCTAATGTATTGAGACAAAAAAATGTTCTAAATACCACCTCGCTGTGAATAGTGTTTACCATGTGGAAAGAAGGCAGGGAATGCTGGTCAAATAGAACTTGTGTCACCCCTTTTCCCCATAGATTTGTAGCTGCACCTGTGATTTATCTGGAGGAGTCCGAGAATAAGAGCGTCCAGGACAAAATAAGAAGAACAGGCTGATCTCTGATTTTGTTTAATTCTCCTAGGATATGGGCTTAGCCAGGAGTATAGCTGAATAGTTTAAAAAAAAAAAAAAATCATAGACTGAGAGCTTGAGAAATCCCCAGTAGGTGCCAAAGTTAACAGAAGGATCCCCTGCAACCAAGAGCATCAGCTATATCACCATCCCTATGCTGGCTGAGAACCAGGAGATGAGACTGTTCTTTATTTGATAGTTGGGTTGGCTGAGAATTATGTCAGTGGTCTGTGATGTAGGCTTTAGGGGCATAAACACTTGGCTGGAATTCAGGGTCAGAAGAGGCAATATGATATAATGAAAAAAATTAATATCAGGATTCAAGTCCTGGATCCATTGTTTACTACCTACATGATCTTGAACAAATCAGAAAATTTCTCAATAATTCAATCTCTTCATCTGTAAAACGGGCATGACAATAATAATAGAATAGGGTGATGGGGGAAGGGAAACAAATTCCTTCCATCTCTCTAAAGTGCAAGTCTCAGAAACATGATAGAACTTTCACAAATGTTGATGTTAGTTTGTGCAAATTGTTGTTTTTTCCCCCCTCATAATTGTCCAGTGGCTTTTGCCTTTTCAATAGCCATTATTTATTAGTTAGCTCCTTCTTTGTTCACCACATTTTCTTCAACTACAGCCTTTTCCCTCTACTTCAGAATCTTCAGAAAATGACCAGAGTGACTGGTTTCAGATTTAAAAGAACCAGCTATTACTCAGGGAGGAATAATGATTAAATACTGGAGAGGAAGACCATGGAGCCCTCTGTACCCCCAGAAACATTTTAGTACTTTTTCCCGTGCTTCCACGATTGCTACGTGTAAGTGAATAGTATGTTATAGAGCTTTATAAACTCTACAAATTAAGTTTTTGTTAATATTTGTGTCTCTTTGTTAGCATCGTACACAAAAATGTAGAAATAAAAGAAGTTCTCCTCGACAGTACAACCAACCCTAAGGAACTCGGCATTCTCTTCTTAATATTTTTCTTCTTTCACTTTTAGAAATAACCCACAATATGAGTGGAACCAATGTCTTACTGGAGTTAGTTTGTAAAGCTTCTTTTATTTAGCATCCCTCCAAATCAAGAAAAGAAGACGTTTTGTAGTTAATTGTACATAGGGAGCAAAAGAGCAGAAGAGCATATATCTACTTAATGACCTCCTTTTAGGTGGTAATAATAGAATAATGGTGACCGACGTTTATTATTTCCTAGGTATCAGACACTGTCAAAAGCTATATATATATCCCCCTTAATTCATGCATTTCACCAGCTTTATGAGAATGAAGTTAATATCTCTCAGTAATTCATTTTTACAACAGAAGGAACTTAACCAAGTGCTTAATCAAGTACACTGAGCCAAATTTGAACTGAGGGAGTTTGGTCCTTAGCACACCCTCTTAACTAATATGCTAAAAAATATATAAAAATTTTTAGATTAATCTATCTTCTAATCATGCTAGGAATACTTGACATTTAAAAAAGCCTGTAGAGAATTGTTTTATAAAGTAAAAATTCACTGTCGCTTTAACCTTTTTACAAAGACCAGTTTTCAGAAATCAGTTTAACCAGGACCTACCCCTCATTTATTTTCTTTATGCTGATGTGTTATTGTTGTGATGGTACACCGTTAAGGCTAAGTCAGGAACAGAGTCTGAATGCTGAGTGCCCCTGATTCACTCTCCTTCCTTCTGCTGCAATAATATTTATTCTCATTCTGCATATTCAGGAAAAAGTCTTTGGAGACAGTTTTCCATAAATCCTTTGCAGTTCTTTATCTAGCATAGCAAGATACTGACTGCCCTTTTTTTTTCCAGACTATCATTTCAAGAATGGTTTATCATGAGTGTTCTTGGAACATAGATTATTTATATCTACGGGTTTCCCTCCATGCACACATATTGTCCAGTATAATAAAGATAATATTTTGCTTTGAAGCAAAGGGCAGGTACGTTTACTGCCCATTTTAAGTGATTGGTGCTTACTAAGCTCAGAGTTCCCCTCCTTGAACATAACCTACTGCATGTGCGGGTGCCATCTAGCATTCTTTGCATTCCTCTACGGAAAATGGGGATCACAGAACCAGCACAAAAAATACTGATACCCTGGCTATTGTTTTTGCTGCAGGTAATGAACTCCTCGTCTCTGATCTAGGACACTGTAGTCTTCTACCAGCATTTATGAAACTAAAGCAGGTTAACTTGTTAGCTTTCAAGTTGGGTAAAATCTCCGGGCCTTGACAGTCCTTGACACTAAGTATGCACAAAATCCTGAATCCAAGTATATTTCCAAGGGTAACATGAGCTGGGTATTATAAGTATTGAAGTGGAAGAAACCCAGAAAATGGTCACAGGAAAATTAAAGATGAAAAAACACCCAAAGTGGACTTATTACATTACAGTGGAAGATGAGTCATATCTCTCTCACTCACACACACACACACACACACACACACACACACACACACACAAAATGTAATTAATGCATTATGAAATGTTCAACTTAGTATTCAACAAAAACCCTGAACAAAAATTAAGAAAATAAATAAAATGCTATTTTCACATATTGAATAGGAAAAGTGTTTAAAATTCAGATATCCAACATTTAAGAAAATATAAATAGAATAAGGCGAACCCTTGATAATAGAATGAAAATTAGAATAACTCTTTTAGAAGGCAGTTTTCAAACAGCCTAGTAATTGTAATTTTAAAATTAGTTAAATAAGTAATCAGAAATTTACATACTGATTTATCTAAAAAGATGATCGTGGCATTGTTATTCACACAAAAAATAAGAGTAACCTGGGTATGTAATAATAAAAACTAATAAAATAAACTGATGGACAATCCACATAATAATATACCAGGGAGCCAGAGAGTGTTTAATGCTGTATAAAGTTATTCAGCTATACTGGTAAGTGAAAACAGCACATTACAGAGCAATATGTATGTAATGTTTCTATTTTTTATTTAAATGTATATGTATATAAGACAATCTTTTTCACCTTAAAACTTTATTTTCTTTTTATTGTGATATAATTGGCATAGGATACTGTATTAGTTTAAAGTGTACACTGTGACGATTTGACACATTTATATTTTGCAGTATGACATCCACTGTAGCATTAGTTAACACCTCTATCATGTCTCATAATTATCATTTTTTGTTGAAGACAATTAAGATCTAGACTCCTGGAAACTTTATAATATTGTTGACTGTAATCACTATGCTGTGCATTAGGCCTTCAGATGTAATCTTGAAGGACATACATCACAATGTAAACAGCTAAGGGTGGTAGGATCATATGTGATCTTCACCCTGAGTACTTGCGTTTTTTTTAATTTCTAAAACCATGTATTGCATGCAAAATAAAATGTTACATTTTTAATCTACAGGGACTCTACTATTTGCCAGTTTAAAAGGACTTTTTTTCTCAATTAATGTTATCCATGTCACCTGTTGTAATTAATGAACATGAGCACTTTGCACAAACACGTGCAAGTTTAAGAGGATAGGGAATCTGTGGCAGGATGTTCTTGAAACCCTTTGGACTTCTGAATGTTGAATATATCCCTCTTTCAGGTTTTTGTCTTCGCTGATATTTCTCTTGCTAAGATCCCAGGAATCATTTAGTTATTTCAAATGTCATCTTCTTTATTGATTTTATTTAAACCTTAAAAAATATCTTGCCCCCTTTCTTTTGTTAATTCCAGCAGCCTTGGTGTTTACTAAACCTCTTTTTGTTAATTCCAACAGCCTTTGGTGTTTACCTCTTGTCTAACCACAGTTTTACCTGAATATAGAATTAGTTGTGTGCCATTATTACGTCCCATATTCTATTATTAAGCCATGTGTTTCTTGAAATTAGGCAGGAGTCATAATGTAGGACAACACCTAGCACAGTTGCAGACTATTAAAAAATAATTACTAAATTATAACTGAATTCTGCTTTTACAAATTAGAGGGAAATGTCTTTCCTAGTTGATCTCTTTTCTTTTTGTTTTAAAAACATTGGGCTTGGTGAATTTCATTTTCTTTTCATTTTGTCCTTTGAATGAAGAGAGGCAGACACATCTGTAATGATTCATTGTTTTTACACCTTCAGTCCCCGAGGAATCAGACGTGATTGTCAGCGGCACCTGCTTCCGATGCTGCTAAATGTGTCTGAGGAGTTTGGTGACTGATTGTATCTCAGAAGCTCATCAGGTGTAAAAAAATATATAAATATTGAGATGACTAAAAACTACTGTCTCCTCTCCAATTATGTTGTTAATGACACAGTACCTAAGTCCTGCTCAGAGACCTGCTGCAAGATTGTCAGAAAAATGAAATGATAGTATTATCTAGTATTTGTGTTACATTGTCTACATTTTAAAGCATTTTCACATTCAGGCTTTTATCCTTGTAGTAAACCACAAGTTAGTAGAGCAACTTTATTACCCCTTTTTAACAACTAGAGACACTACACACAGAATGTGTTTGACCTCTCCCAGACCTAATTCTCAGTTCACTCTGTTTTCTTTATTTCATCAAGCTGCTTTTCTGACCCTTGAGGATTTATATCTGTTAGAACTTAGCCTTTTCAGATATTTAGATACTGTGCAATATTTTCTTTTGTATTTTCCTTAATAAGAATGTCAAGTATTTGACATTTTTCCTTTAAAATAGTCTTCTGATGTTCATGTAATGCCAGACAACCAGATACAGATTGGAATGTTTTTGTTCTACATTACTTGGCTTCCAGAAGAGCTTTCAGAAGCTTTACAGTAGCAGAGTAGCCAGTGGTAGTCAACATGGGCTGAGCCCCAAAGAAATTCTGCTTGTTAAATGTTATCAGGAAGTTGTCTACCAATCTCTAAACCATTCCCCAAATGAAAGCTGTGTTTTTGCAAAAGGTTCCCTTACTAACGTGGTACAATCATAGTAAACTAATCTCAAAATGTTTGCTTTTAGGCACTTGACCATGAAAACTTGTATACCATAAGTATTTTCCCTTGATTTTCTTTAATCCATTTAAAACACATATCCCATTTGCTTAAAGAAATTAAAAGTAATATTACAAAAAGTCATTTTACCTCTTGGAGGCTTTCCAGTTAATTTTAGCAATGTATATAATCCAATAGGAATAACTGGACCCTACTCTCTGTATTTAGAAAGTAAATATTCACCGTAAGAGAGTATATGCATCTTTTGAAATGGTTACCTTTGTCTGCAAGCATGCAGATGACCTCCTAACTTTGAAAGCCAATTCTAATGGGAGAAAATTGACTGGCAGATTTTCTTAGGCAGATACAAGAAGAAATAAATGGTCACTTAACTGTATACTGCAGTGAAAGGTTTATGTGCTTTAAGACCTAACATTAGCTAGTGTCCCGTTTCCTCCATGGAAGTAGGATTGGTGGACCCTGGCCCTGCGGGCTGAAGAATATTGGATTCTGACACTGTAATGTGGCAGTACTACAGTCTCAGAAAAAAACCTGTGCAGGAGTCATAACTGCAAGGGGCCTGGGGACTTGGGGATGTGCCTCCATAATAATGAAATATGAGCTTCACTTGGATTTTCTTATTGTTTTAAATGAAATGTCTGTTGGCATGAGTATTTACCTGTGTGTGTGTTTGCCTGTTGGGTTTGGTAAAAAGTGTTTCTGTCCAATCATTGATATACAGGCGTGTTCAGTCAAATGGAGAAGTTCCCACTGGTGAGTCAAAAACTTGATACGAGACTTTAAAAATTGCGAATGTTCTAAAATAATGGATCAGAGTTTAGCATAAAAAAGTCCTCCCTTTGTCCATTCTTGGCATTACTAATGAATCCTGAACCCATGTCAAATTTCTGTTAAAATGATAACATATTTAAATCCACTTAAATCCAGCAGAAAAATATGCTATTTGAAATGTGTGGACCAAATAATTTTGTAAAGTAAATCATTCTCTAAAATACGTTTTTAAGTCTTGATCTTGATTTTTTTTTTTTTAAGATTTTATTTATTTATTCGACAGAGAGAGAGACAGCCAGCGAGAGAGGGAACACAAGCAGGGGGAGTGGGAGAGGAAGAAGCAGGCTCATAGCAGAAGAGCCTGATGTGGGGCTCGATCCCATAACGCCGGGATCACGCCCTGAGCCAAAGGCAGACGCCTAACCGCTGTGCCACCCAGGCGCCCCTTGATCTTGATATTTTATATCCAATTTTTATATCAAATTTTTGTTGATAAGTTTTTCTTGGAATTGTTCAGACTTGTGCCTAATGATCCACCAGAAGCTAAAATGTGAAGGGACATATGTTGTTCTCAGTACTGTCAAAATGTCAGTCGATTTGTTCATAATATCATTTTAAATGGCCCATTATGCATTGACTCTACAGTAATATTTTGGAATATTTACTTTATCTTAGATTTCAAGCATCGAGAGGTCAGAAACTGAGAAGTTTTTCTATTACAGTGCCAACAACCATACCACACCCAATTAAACAATACATAAATGCATATTTAGAGATGATTCCCATTCCAACAGAAAAGAATCACCCTGATTGAACTTGGGGATGTTTTCATGGAAGATTTAAACAAGAGATTACAAAAACACCCAAAATGTTTGAGTTGAGACAAAGTACAAACCTATAAATACTGTTTTGTTTTTGGTTTTGGTGAACAAAAAACATTCTGATTTTCCTTTCAACTTATTCATTAAATGATTACTTGGAAAGTCTCTCTGTAGTTCATAGTGACTACCTGCAGAACTCTGACAGTGTCCACTAATATATCAACCCTTGTCCCTTTAAAGGCAAAGCTCAATAAATAGTCAGTCTTTATAGTTTTGTTAGTTATCCTCAAAGTTATAACAATGGGAATTTACGAATTCTCAAAGCATATGTTAATGGAATGACAACAACTCTAACATGTGATTGCTAACAATAAATTGGTCGTTTTTCAGATCACAATAGAACAGAAGAGTTAGAGGAAATCTTTATAGAATCTAAATTCATGACGTGGTTGAGAAACAGAAATCCAAGGAAACAATGAGATTATCTCAGAGGAAAGTTGTTAGAATGGCACAGAAGGAAAGAAAATACAGTATTACTGAGATTTTGGTTGTCCTCTGGGACACAGGATGAACAGCTATTCTCTTTGTCATTGTTTGAGAATCCTATTCACCTGGGATGCTACTTATATTAACTGACTATATAGACTATATTATCGGATGGCTTGGATGGAGATTTAAATGCAGAAATGGAAACATTTTTACCACACAGGAAATCAGACTATCTTGGAGCTATTATGAGGCAAATTATATTGTCTGTTTACATTTAATTTAATTTAATTTGTGCTTAAGCCTGGGGCTGGAGTAGGGGATGGGAAGGCAACATTCTTGCATTTAGGAATTTATATACTAATAATGAAGACAAGGCAAGAGAAGAAAAATATGTAATCAATAGGGATAAGTAAATGTATCAAGTCGTGTTTGTTATTTTGTGCTTGCTTTTATTTGCTTGTTTTAGTTTAGATAACAAGTTTAGAAATTTCATTGGCAATTAAAGATAGGGAGAAAAAATATGCTGTATAATAAATAACTGCCATCGTAACAAGGATTTCATAAATGGTAAGAAACTATTTATGGATGAGAAGCAAGAGATACATCTGAATTGTCTGGATGCTTTCATGAGGAACTAGGACTTGAGTCATCGGGACTCCAGTGCAGTTTAACGGTGTGCTTTTTCAAGCCAAGATTCTTATAAAAGCTGGAATTGCAAAATACATATTAAATGCATGGCTCTAATCAGTTGATTATATACCAGTTTGAAGTAATTACAGCTTCCTTCATGATATTTTAATTTTGTGTAACATATGCCATACATGTAGTAGAAATTACATGAGCATTATTTTATAAAAACTACTTCCAAGAGAAATGCACAATCAGCTAAAATATAGTCTTAAAAAGAAACATATACATTTTTGTGTGACACACATCCAGTAATTATTGTTTAGTGCTACTTCAAAGAATTCTATAAGGTTTAAGAAATTGAAATAAGATGACAGGCATATTGTTCAACTGTATTAAGTGTCCTCAAATCAACCCATCTAAAATGTGTTTAATTTTATGCTTCCAACTATTTTCTTGAGTTGCTTAAGTGCAGATATTTAGAGGCTTTTTAGTAAGCTTAATCTTTCTTTCTCTCTCTTTTAAATAGATGCTTGGGGGGGGATGATGATATAATTTTAATATTCCAATGAGTATTTTTCTGTAAGGCAACAGAATCATTAAAAGGAACAAACATGACATGATTTTTTAAAAAATTCTGTATAAGTAAAAATACTGACCCTCATAGCATTTACCATGACTTTGGTCTTTATTGTCTTTAATCGAATATATTAATCAGTAGTCATAGGGAAAAAGGCATAAACTGATATGAAAGTTAATTTAGTAGGCAGGTTGTATGGGGTTACCTTACTAGGTAGCCTAGATACTGAGAATGGCCACTGGCACTTGGCTTGTTCTTTGGCAGTGTTCTTTTGCAGTCTTTGTGCTGCTTGTGGGTGAGCAAAAGACATTTGTGTTGAGCAGAGTGTGACTCCAGCTGTGTGACTCAGCTCAGGGCCATGGAAACTAGACCTTGTCCTTCCTTCTGCCAAAGTACCTCAGTTTAGAACAAATGGCCTGGAAATCCTCCCTCTCATTGCTTCTGCCACCCCCAGCCCTGTCCCACCTGGAATTTGAGGTCAAAAAACAGGCCAATTTATGGAGTGAGCTCATCCCCCTGAACAAAGGTGAAGGGATTTGCACTTACAGCTTCTGAGAACACAGGATTAGCTTGGGAGCTCACTGAGCTTAGCTCCTACACTCTACCACTGTTTCAGATTCAGCTTTTATTGATTCTCTCTTATGAAACATTCTGGAAGAAGAGGCGGAATTCAGCTACGGGTGGTGCAGGTCATTTATTTCAGTCCTTCTGTCTGGCAGCTTCTGTTTCTATCCATTTCCTTCCCCTGAAAAGGGAGAGGAATATAGGTTTGCCCGTGAAAACATTTAACTGCCTGTACCTTCCCTGTGTCTCACTGGAAAATAATAATAAATGTTAAGAGCTCCAAATTAAAGTACAATAAAATATAAGATCTGAAGAGAGATCCTTTGGACTAAACTTGAAGGAGTTGAATAAATAGAATAAGAAAGAGGGAGGGTTTTTTCATGGAATATAGAGTGTGGATTAAGAGATGGTGCTAATCATAGTGGTGATGAGGATTGAAATATTATAGAATTCAAATTGCTATAATATAGAAATAAGAAATAGTCTTATATGGATAAAGGAAGTAAAGTAGGTGAAGTAGTTGTAGCATAGCTCGTTACCGAGATTTAATAAACCTTTCACTAATAAATTTTTGGCAAGAACAGAACCCAAAAAGAAATGTTGTTCTCATGATGTCAAGGAACTGCACTGTTCTTTATTTGGCAGGATGAGGACAAGGCTCCTCTTTTGTCCCTGTTTGTAGGACACTGCCTTTAGCCTCCTCATGCTGCACCTTACAGAGAAGCCACAATGCAGACGCGTTTTCCTTCACACTATTCTTTCCTACATCGGCCAGCTACTTTTGTGCGGGGGATGTTTTCACTGTGTGGGTTTCAGCCTGTATTTAAGGCATGGCATTTGAGATATGGGAAACTCAACCAATGGCCAAGGATGGGTCAGGACAAGTTAGGCATTGTAAGTGGAAAGGCACATTCCTGTGTCTTGCTCTGATAGGGTTTGAAGAGCACCAAGAGTCCAGAAGCATTTATAAATGGCCTTCCTTTTTGGGGAAGTTATATATATCACAGGAGCCTCTGAACTTCTTTGTAAATGCTCTACAAAGCTGAGTTCATTTTGATGTCATTACTCCTGATATTTTTCTGACTTTTAAGTTTATGTTTTTATATTTGATTTTTTTAATAGGAAAGTCAGTATCATGAGCAGCTTTTATTAGTCTTGACAGTGCCTGGCACCGTGGTAGGCACATTACGTGACAAGTATTGCGTGAATACTTCTTGCTCATTATCAGCGGCTTGCCCTAGATAATGTGGAAAAAATGCTGAAAATCTTATGATGCATTCCACCTTATTTTTTTAAAGATTTGTTTATTTATTTTAGGGGGGAGGGGCAAAGGGAGAGGGAGAGAATCTCAAGCAGACTCTCTGCTGTGCTAGGAGCCCAACTCCCCGACCCTGAGATCATAACCTGAGCCTCAATCTAGAGTTGGACGCTTAAGCAACTGAGCCACCCAGGCGCCCTGACGCCTTCCTCTTTGTATCCTGAGGGAGCGTATTCTAGAAATCCTCACCTTTTAGATTGAGTTAGGTTGGACTTCTGTACATTAGGCAAGAACAACTAGGAATTTTGATTCATTGTCTACAGATTGATTTGGAGAAAGTTTGTGCTCCAGGACTCTTAGTCAGCAGGCGGGTACCCTGGTCAGCTACTATTTCTTTATTGTCTATTATATGCTCATATCTGTGCTAGATATTTTGGGGGATTGTGAAATTTTAATATTTTAAAATACACTCTCCCATTCTCTGAGACCCTTACCCTGCTTTAGCACTTATTACTACCTGACCTTTTTTTGTCCACTTATTTGTTCTGTTATCATCTGTGCCTGTCCCCTCCAATATAAATTTTATCAGGGCAGGGATTCTGTCTGTTTACTGCAGTATTTCCAGTGGCTAGGACCTACTGAGTGCTCAGAAAGTACTTACCAAATGAATGAATGAACAAATGCCTTCAGGTTTACCCCAAACACAGGGCATTCTACAAATAACCCATTACTAAGCATCCCTGCAAACTCCTAGCATCCTTTTAAATACTTTCTTCATGAAAATACCTCTTACTACCCAAAACTCTTATTTGTATCAATAATCTATCTCCAAATTTATCTTCATTTATTTCCTGATTATACTGTTCACATTTTCATTTGTATGTTTTTGCTTATGTGTCTTGCTTAACTGGAAATAGCCTATTTCTGCACCTTTATTTATTCAAATAAATGGACCTGATTCAATTCCTTCTCTTGGCAGCTTCTACTGACAGTTCAGCTCACAATGAACTTTTCTCTCAACTCATATATTTTTTAAAAATCATGTATTTCCATGTAGGCAATGAAACTCTTAAGTTTCTTGAAGATAAAGGTAATTTTATTCATTCATTCATTTATTCATGCATTCCTTTATTATAAAATTTCAATATATATGTACATAGTGTACATACATATGTATATGTATACATATATACACACACATACATATATATATGTATATATGTATATATATATACACATATATATATATATGTATATATGTATATATATATATATGTAGAGAGAGAGAAAGGGAGGAGGGACAGAGGGAGAGAGAGAGAGAATCTTAAGCAGCCTCCACACCCAGCACAGAGCCCGATGGGGGGCTCAATCTCACGATCCTGAGATTGTGATCTGAGCCAAAACAAGAGTCAGGCAGTCAACTAACCGAGCCACCCAGGAGCCTCATAAGTTCTTAAGCAGTTGAGTAGTATTGGGATTTTGTGATTTTGGAGAATAGTTTTGACAATAACAAAGGGTGAATGGCATAGGAAGTGAAGGTGGAAATTAGAGACCATCAGAAATTTTCTTTTGGTGACTTTCTTGGTTTTCCCATGTAATCGCCTATCATCTCTTTAGAGCAATCTGCAGCCTTTTTCCCCCCCTACGTCTATCTCAGTCAGCTCTAAAATTGCATTGTCAGTTACTTTGATGATGCCCGTGCTGGTTCAGTTCAGAGATTTCATGAGTGTCCACCATGTGCTAGGTCGGAGATAAGTACCAACGGTTCAAATATAATGAAGACATGTTCCTTGAAAGCTAGGATATAGAAGGCCTGTACATTATCCTCGTGCCATGTTTGAGAATATCGTGGATGCACATGGAATACTTGAAGGATTAAGAAATAGTCCTTTCAAAGTAAACATGGTTTACATCCATTAGCACTTATGACAGTTTTAAGCTGGAAACTTCACTTTCCACAAATCTCTGCTGCTCTAGAGTATTGAGCATTTACCTACAGTTAAAGAATGGACGGAATTCATTTCCTATAACTGAGATTAAAAAAATTAATTCAGAACGATGATAGTTGAGTTTCACTGAAGTATGCATCTCTAATCACCAGCCAGAATGTAATAGATGTGTCTAGAAATTAATCATGAATCTAAGCAATGGCAAAGCCCATATTAAGAGCTGCCTTGTGAGATGTGCCCAAGTTTAATGCAACTGAGTGGATCAATAGCAAGAAAAAGCATTTAGTGGAGCCAGGATTCACTGATGCATCTTTGTAATTTACGCTATGCTTAGAAGGAAAAAAAAAAAACTCTCTCTCTATACACACATAAGTATATATATTCATGCACATGCAGATATATACACACACGCACACACACACAATTACATAGTTGTAAAAAATTCTTCCTGTAAAGTAAAAACTAGGTCCGATTTTCTGAGACTGATTATTAATGATTTTTAAAAAATTGTATAGACATTCTTAGATTTTGCTAAACTTCTGCAATGTTTATATAATGTTATTGTCCTGACAAATCTTGTCCACCTGTCAGGGCACAACACACCCAACTGGTGTATGTTTCAAAGCAGCTGTTAATGGCAGCATCTGATTGAAAGTCCCGCATTGGAGATACAAGGAAGTACAAGTTAAGCCACACTGCTGCAGAATACAAATGACTTTCATTAGTGACTTTCTGGCTGCCTTGGCTTCTAACCCCCCTGGCAGACAATACAATTCCCAGACATTATTTGTTCAGCATTGGATTTGGATTTTTGATTTCTGAATTCTGTGCATGGTCCTGAACTAATTTTTCTTTATTTTGTCTAGGCTGTCAGTTTTTGACACTGTATGGTCACGTTAATTTCCCATTTTTTCCCCAAAGCAGATTCCCAGATTTTGCAGAGTTTCATGGCAATAATTTTTGAAGGCTTTACTAAAGTATAAATTTTCTTTATCATCATAATAAGGCTTGACAAATGGTCCTAAAGGATCAGGTAGAATTTCCTTGTAGCTGAGTGAGTTGGTTGTAATCAGGCTGTTTCCAGGCAACGGGTCCCGCGGTTACTGGTTTCTTAATATCTCTCAAGCTGGAATCTCATTCTGTAAAGGGGTGAGAAACCTTGGGAAAATAAATATGGAGAAAGTGATTTCTCACTCCTTCTCTTAACAAACCACTCTGTGAATTGTTTTTGACTGAAAAATTTATCCTACATTTGCATTAACCAAAAGGTATAATATTTCTGTGAATAAGACACCCAGAGAAATGAGACCTTGCCCCAGGGGAATGATACTAGTGCATTAGAGAGACAGCAGGTTTCCTTGTTGGAAATTAGGGGAAAGTTTGTGATTGAGTTGGCTAACCCATCTGTGATCCTATGGGCTTGCTTTGGCCTACCGTGGCTTAACTGCAGATTTTAAGGGCTGCCCTCTAGTGTTGGAAAAGATACCTTTGGTGCTGTCTAAAATATAGATAATCTATATGGTGGAGAGGGAAAAGGGGATTCTCTTAAAGCAGAATCCCAAAACCATATGTTATCCTCCAGCATTGTCAGAACCTCATAAACTGAGTGAAAGAACAGATAACATTTCTTTGTCTCCACTCGCTTTTAGGAGAACATGAAGTGTTAACACTTGCCACCTGCTTTATTGTTTAGGAAGTTGGTTTAGCTGAGACTATGTCTTGAAAAAATTCCAAGAAAAGTTTTGGTCTACAAGCTCAGGCTATCTGTGGGTGTGTTGTTGTTTGGGGGACTGTTGCTTTACCAGCTGATATTCCTGAATCCAAATGCATTTTGGGAATTTGACGAGGGAGTGGATGTAGGGTGTGAAGCTGAGGGAGCTGTGAACTATCCATATATAAGAGTCACACTAGGAGTGTGAACTTCCCACGTGGAGGTTGTCCGTGACCCAGCTGCAACCAGCCATCTCTTGCACATAAAATCTTCTCTGACGTTACTGCTCATCACTAAATCCTACAGACTTAGAGCTAGCAGTGATATAAGAGACCTCCTATTCAGATGCTTTCCTGCTATAAAGAAAAGAACAGAAGCCTAAATAAGATTGGTTCCTTGTCTGAAGCCATATATTAGTTATTATCATTTTCCACTAGTATCTGTATCTCCTTATCTCAGTTCAGTGCCCTTTCAATAGAACATTTTACATATGTCTTCTACTTGCTTAAGAACCATACTGCAGGGAGTCCTCAACAACAATCCCAACATTTCTTCTTTTGCATCAGCCATGGAGAAAGAAACACATCACATTCATGAGAAAAAGGAGTTGGCTGCACATTTGTAAAAATGTGCAGTCCCCAGTCCTGGGCAGAAATTCAGGGCTATGGGTGCCTGGGTGGCTGAGTTGGTTAAGTGACTGCCTTCGGCTCAGGTCATGATCCTGGAGTCCCGGGATCCAATCCCCATGAGTCTGCATTGGGCTCCCTGATCAACAGGGAGCCTGCTTCTCCCTCCGAACCTCCCCCCTCTCATGCTCTCTCTCTCTCTCTCTCTCTCTCTCTCATTCTTTCTCTCTAACAAATAAATAAAATCTTTTATAAAAAAAAAAGAAAGAAAGAAAGAAATTCAGGGCCAAAATCTTATCTGGAATTAGAAATACAGTTAATGTTTTTATTATTTGTTTTAAAATCAGCAAATGGAGATTATGATAAATTATGTCAGGATTACACTACCTGATAAAATTTAGCACTCATAATCAAAAATCTGAATTCTTCTAGTGTCTCTTTAGTGTACAGCTATATATTTAGGCATGTTTATAATAAAACAAACATTAATTGCTTGTCCTTATTTGTATTACATGTACGGCCCAGAGTTAAAATGCATTAGTAATGTAAATTACATTGCATAGGTAAATTCAAACAAACTCAGCATATGAAAATTTGAATGTGTTATTTAGGGAGTGACTCATTTTAAAGGAATATCTGTTGTTTAGCAAAGATATTTGCCAAAGCGCTGTAATACATTCACAGATTTTCTCATCTACTAGACTGTGACCTTCTCAAGGGCAGGAATATTTTCCATCCATATTTGCATCCCCAGTGCCTTAGCATAGTGCCAGAAACCTAGTAGTCACTGCATTACTGTTCCCTGAGTTGTCTGATAGAAATTCTCTCTGCCAAATACACATTTAGAACAGATTTACTTGGTAAACATTTATGGAAATACGTATAACATTACACCAAATACTGGGCACTTTAGATTTTAGTTTACAATCTAGTGGGGGGAGAAGATGTAAAAATGATCGATTACAATACAAGGTGCTAGGTGCAATAATAAAGATATCTTACTGTGTAAAGCCCATTAAACAACACACACACTCATATGTATATATGTATATTCACATATATATGAAACCTAAGACATTTTTAACTTTGGTATTTAAGGCATATGCTCCCATAATGGCCATGTACTTTTCCCCACAGCTATGATAGCTGTGTCATCTCTAAGTTTGACCGAGCAGGACCTTAGCAAATTCCCTGGGCAACTGCCTCCAGCATGTGGGGCTCCTTGAAATTAACTGACCTATTTGTCCAAATTCTTATGGGAGTCAAGATCAGAAGTCCTCCATCCAGTCATTGAATTCCAAGTATTTTGTTAATTTTAACGTTACTTTAATGTTTTTAAACAGTTTTCCTATCTTAGAAATGGCTTGGTATGGATAAAAGTCTTGGTTCATTCCTTTAGACAAATCTCCCAAGTACTGTTTGTTTCACTTGGGTATGACTTTCACTAATTAGTGTATTGCTTAGTGTTTAATGATGCTGGACTTTATACCCCTGCCTAGCTCTGTTGATGCATGTAGAAGCCTTGATCATAATCACATTTGGTATCCGATAGTACATTCTCTTCAGTTTCCCTCTCCTGCAAGCATGACACACCTCACCAGGCTTCAGTTAATACTACGGTTGATACCACAATGTGTGGCAGGACTTCTTCTTTCCCTTTTCCCTGGAGTGTTGATGACAAAGAAATAGGACGAAGTGTTAGAAAAAATACTCATAAACCTAGAAAGAGATACTTTTCCTTTCTTGGTGATAGCTTAGACTTGACTACCTCTTGTCTAAGAGGAAGTCCTTTCCCTTCTCTCTCTAAGACAAAATTTCCAAATTGTTAACTCAATAGAATTGTGTTACATTGCAGAAAGTCTAGGTAGTTTCTCTTATAATGTGAACAGTTAGGGTTATAGACACAGGAAAATGTGGTAAAGTCTACTAGAAAAAGAGAAGAAAAGAAAGCAGGTGTTTTGTTTTGTTTTTTTCCTGAAATTAAGTATTGTGCCTCAAATATCCTGCAAGATAATTAAATTGCTTTCATGGAAAGAATTTATCCCTTGGTTGGTCAGAGTAGTTTTCACAGAGCTGGTCTGATATCTCTTTTCTTCCCCTGCAAATATCAACCAGTGACACGAGGAGGCAGGAACTACCAGATGTTCTCTTTGTTTACAAACAACAGTGAGGACTGTAGCTTATAGGCAGTTGATATTTGAGGGAAGTTTCTCCACAAGTTCTACAAATACATGATTAATATCTTTAGCAGCAGGAACCATTGTAGGTGTACTCCCTTTAAGAGATGAGGTACTTATTTCCATTATTTACAGGGGGGAAAAATGAGCAAATCAAGCCTTTGAGCATTTTGGCAATTTAGTGTCCCTGAGTTATGTTGATGTGATTTGATTTTCAGATTCATGACACTCACTCATTCACTTTTTCAGTGAGTTTTTCTGAAGCATCTCTGGAGACAATGTGTCATAGTTTCTATGTCTGTGCACATGTTCTCTGCAGCCAGGATGCCTAGGTCCAAGGGCAGCTACTAACAGCATAACTTTGTACAAATTGCTTAACTCTTCTGAGTCTTTTTCCTCATCTGTAAAATGGATATAATGATAAGCATATTACATATAGGGAATTTTTGTGTATGAGTGACAATCAAGTGAGAATACCTGAAAAAACATAGTAAACATTCCATATGTGTTACTCATTTTTACCTTCTCTGTAGCTGGAGCTGAAATAATTGCAAAAGGATTGCCAGCCTCCAAAAAGAATATTTACCTCAAAAACTCAGTTTTCGATGTCAGGTTTTACTGGTGCACTTAAAGTATGTTTTGCTTCGCATTTACTCAACTTGGAATTTTTTCAGGAATGTATCTGCTTTATGCTGTGTTTCCCCCTAATTCTGTAGGAGCAGAGACTTTTTTTGCTCACCATTGTATCCTCAGAGTCACAGTGTGTGGCACATAGTAGTTATTCGATAAATATTTGTGGACAGGAGGAAAGGAGGGATGAAGGGGGATAGTTGTGTCCCTGTTGCTCTGCATGGGCTTTTGCCTGTAAATCTCTTCCTGGCCAGTGGAATAAAATTATCCTTAGAACAAAGAGATACAGACTGAGGAGACGAGGGGGAGTGATGTTTCTTTTTAAGCAAAAGGAAGTACTGAAGGTTGTGGCAGAGCCTTAACCTTCTTTTAGTTCTAATGCTTCCCTGGGATGTGTCACGTGTCATCTCAGTGGGAGTGTCATTGGAGGGGAAAGTAGGACACTCCTAAGTTCCAAGAGGAATAAGTCAGTTGAAAATTTGTCGTAATTCAGTAAAAGAAGATGTCCCCTTTATTTTTTATGGCAAAATTATTCTGTGGAGGTAACAGCAGGGAAGGCAGGTCACTAGCTGTTATAGGCTTTTTCATTACTCTGTATAGGAAATCTCATAACTGACTTCATAGGATGAAATATCACCTTCAACAGCAGAGTTACAAGACAAAAGTGGAGAACTCTGACATGTGCTAGAAGAAAAATAATCTTTTGGTGTTGGGACCCTTCTCTTTCTCTTTCTGCACACTGGCCAGGAAGCTAAATTGGAAATTTTGTTCCTAGGTATAAAAAGTTTTCAGTTTATTAATTTTAATGCATCAAGTATTTATTAGGTACCTACTGTAATAATAATAATAACATTAGATAAGAACAATAATAATATGAAGGAGGAAGAGGAACCATTAATTAACTCTTATTAGTATTATATACCTTATATGTTTTATCCTACTTAGCAGCCACAAAAACCAATGGAATAGTCATCATTATTTCACAGATAAAAAAAATTGAGGCCTAGAGAAATTAAATAAGAAGTAATTAGTGGTAAACTAGAAGATATAATTGATCCCAATTCTCTCTAACCCTAAAGTTGAAAACCCATAGTTCAAAGAGTGTTTTGGGCAGTCAGGAAATGAAGTAACCAGTTGGGATTAATCAATAGTAGCATCATGTATCTTTCAACTATAGAAACTAGTCTATTCTCACAAAAACTTAGAGAGAGAAATAAAGATATTATTAATTTTATTATAAAACTGAGGAAGCTGGCCCTAAAGTAGTTTGATTTGTCCAGCTTCACAGAACTGCTGAGGGTGAGTTTCAAAACCTTTCTACTACACTATACTGTCTCACTTACTTTTTCATGGCTTTTTGAAATGTCATATAATTCATTCAATTTATTCATTTAGTCATTCCCCAGTACTAACCATAATGCTAGACATTGAGGATATAAAGAGAAAGAAAAGGGTGAAAGAAATTGAGAAAGAAAGAAAGAAAGAAAGAAAGAAAGAAAGAAAGAAAGAAAGAAAGAGAAAGAAAGAGAAAGAAAGAAAGAAAAAAGAAAAACAAAATAAGACATTTCCCTTGATTTGAAGAGCTGATAGTCCAGGGAGACCGAGACAGAGCTAGGATAATTAGTGTGTGATAGATTGTGATAAGGGTCATGGCAATGTTAATGCTAAAGGAAAAGGAAGAGCAGCTCCTAGAAAGCTCTCAGAGGTTAAAGGAGGCCTCAAGGAGGAAGTGGTAAGTGAAGAGCATCTTGAAGAAGCTAAGTAGCCTATTTAGTAAGACAAGGTAGAGCCGGAGTCATCCAGGAAGAAGAGCTTGTGCAAAAAGCTCTAAGAAATGACTGGTGCCATTTAGAAAACTGCAAGTAATGCTGAAGGACACGAGCCGAGCTCGGAAAGGAGGAGGGCAGCACAGGATGGGAAGAGAAGGGGCTAGAAAGCTAGGAAAGGCCAGAACAGATGTTGCAGCTTTCTCCACCTTGCTGAGAAGTTTGAATTTAGTCTGCAAGAGAATGAGGAGACACTGAAGATTTAACAAGGGCCTGGTGGAATCAGGCTTGCACTAAGGTCACTCAGCAAGCAA
This sequence comes from Ursus maritimus, assembly GCF_017311325.1. Lineage (NCBI taxonomy): Eukaryota > Metazoa > Chordata > Mammalia > Carnivora > Ursidae > Ursus > Ursus maritimus. The sequence continues at coordinate 67,103,679 of NW_024426774.1, forward strand.
GGTAGAGAATTAATTTGTTGGTGGAGGTCACGGTTAGGAGAGCAGAACTAAAGGTGGGAAAGCCAGTTGGGAGGATGTTGCATGAGAGGTGAGATTCCAGAGACTGGAACAATGTGAATAACTGGGGTGCTGGCTGTGAACAGTGCATCTCACCTCCAGACAAGGCAGCCACGCTCCGCATGCCCCACCACAATGCTGACGGCATCTGCCTTGGAGATTTGGTGTCTCCGTCAGCCCCCTACATATGCACGTACAGTTGAAAACCACTGGGATAATAGATACAGGTGTTGCTTGTTTGGTTGCGGGGGAGAGGAATGTTGAGATCCGAGATGTGTTTAGAGATTCCCAGAGACCTTTTTTAAGGGCTGCATGTGAAGATGAGAGTCAGTACAGTTTGGATACATGGTGTTTCGACAAGAAAGGAGCTGCCAGAGAAGAGGTGCTTTGATGGGGAAGCAGTGCCTCACAGTGGCTCTCTGAAGTCCACTGGAGGAGAGGCTTCCCTCAGCAGAAGAGTTTTCATAAAAGATACGGGACTTTGGGTCTGGGGGAACACCTAAGATTTGACTGCTGGGGCAGAGAGAACCGAGAGAAGAGAGGGGCCTGAACAGAGGTCTGTAGTTGGAGCAAGGAATGCGTGACTAACACCCTTTCCACGTGCAGTAAAATACAAGGGCCCTTCTCTGAATTTACAGAGGCTGGGTTCTCTGGACTCCCTCATGCTGATGAAAAGACATGTTGTAACTTGCCTAATAACTCATGAAGGGACAGATCCGTTTGCCAAGCTCCCAGTGGAATATTGAACACCAACTTGAGGCCTTTGAAGAATAATGAATCATAACAATTGACGTGTTTGAGTAGTACAGGATCAGGCTGTGTGCAGCGAGATTTTTAAAAATGACCTATGTGCAGTCACCACTAAATAGAGTTTCTTGAAGCGTAAACTGAGTCTATGATCTGCTTGTGCGGAAGCTGTAATTCTCCTAGAGGAAGCTTCCTGAGACTTGATAAGTGGAGAACACTTTTCCTCCAAGTAACTGCTGGTGCAAGATATAATGTAGGAGGGATCTTCACCCTGATAATCTTTATCAGTTGTTGACCAATTAAATGAGAACCAAGGTCAGTTAGATTGATAGTGCTAAAGCACTGGTCAAGAAACGTTCCGGATTAATTAATAAAATTCTTGGCTGCAGTGGTTCCCACCTCTGCTTTCCAGAGTGAAACAACATAAACATATTTACACTCGCCTCTAACTGAAGCAAAAATAGACTATAAGACTTATTCTGAAGCTTACTGATGGTCCTGGGGCATTAGCCCTTTTATAACTTAGATCTTGTGCTTTCACAGCACATCATTTCCAATGAACTTTTTAATGTGCTGTGTCATTGGATTTTTTGCCCAGCTGTGCTTATCTTATCTGATAGATCTAGGAGCTCAGACATAGAGTAATTAACCTTCCCCCATTCATATTCCAAGAGGGTAGCAAAATTGTTGCCTAATGACTCACGGAGTGCCTCTTAGTTTATGCCAGTGATCTTGATATGTGTAAGTTATACAGAAGCACAGGCTGAAAAGATATTTTGCTTATGTAGAACACATCCATAAAGGTGCAACCTCTGAGCTTTGGAAGACTCTGAGCTCCAAGCTCTCCCCATCAGTGCCACTTCTGACTTTTTGGCAGGAGGTTGCACACAATGCACTGTGAGGTTTATGGATTTTGGTTTTAGATAGATGAACAAGAATTTGTATGAGTGTCTTTCATTCTTACCTTGAAATATACATACATAGGCAATATATGGTTTACCCCCAATATTTCATTGTTAAAGGGGATTTGTTTATTATGAGAAATGAAAGGTATTTTCTGGTTTAGATGCTACCTATGCACACCATTGCTCTCATATTTATGCTTTTGCCAAGAATCAATAACTTCTTTTTATTTTGGGTTTGCTCATAATCTTCATGTTAATGAATAACTCTAATAAACCCTTGAACATAGTTTTGTGATACCTTCCCTTAGGCAACAATCATTTTATGGGATGAAATTTCAATCATCAATCAGCCAGGTAAATTAGCTCCAAACTGGCTTGGAAGGAATCCTCATCTTAGAATAGACCACACTCCTATTATGTGGCTGTCTTGGAAGCACAACTTTGTGATTAGTTTGGTGAGAAGGGATGAGTGAGAGCTCTAAAAAGTGTTTTTTTTCCTTATAGTTTTTATTTCCAAACATGAAATTGGTCTGCATGACCTATGTGACCAAAAGGAAAAAGGACCATATTAACAGCAAAAAATGCCACCAACCTAATTCATTTTGGGGTGGGGAGAAAGGGACAGAATAGTGGTTATTTTAAAAATAGCTCATAAGAAGGAAGATATAATCAACCCTTGTTTCTCACTCTTTAAAGAATAAAATTCCATTGCATTAAATGATAAATAAGTCTTTACTTTTCATTAGCATCTAGATTTAGTTTTTTAACTAATTAATCTTGGTCACTAGGGAGTCAGCTATTAAATAAAGGTCAACAATTCTAAGCATCATAATTGCTGCTCTGCCATAAACTGATAGGAAGCATAAGGGAAAGAAAACCCAACATGTTTGAGTCTAGGAAAGGGACATTTGCATTCAAGTGTTGTGTCTGGTCCTGAGTTGGTTAAACTATTTTAGTTTCTTGTTTTAGTTTTAGAGAAACTCGAAGTTCCCTGGTGGATAAGGACCTCACTAATCTCCTCCAACTGCAAATTCCACAGACACATCTGCAATAAAGCAGTGCAAGAGAGCTGTCCGTTCCATTCTAAAAGTACATAGATTTCTTCAAGTTAGAGAATGAAAATAGTACCATATTTTTTCTGCCTGTCTCCCTTGTGAGCATAGCAGATCTTATGGGGTAATATTGGAAAGAGGATCCAGTTGGCAATAGTGAGACCTCAAATGCTACCTCCTGTCTTGAAGGCCAGTGGTTTTGTTGCCTTCGACTTTTTCGTGGGCACGCCCATTTGGAGACCATTAGACCATTCTACTGACAAGGCAACTGGTAGGTTTACCCGGTATTACTATACTATATTCCGGTATTAACGATACTACTCAGGCATCACTTACCAAGCCACTTGTGATGAAGTACTTTATTGGGATTTTTTTAAGGGGTGTTTTGTATATGTAATGAGCGATGTAAGACTTGTTCTCTATTTCTTTAGTGTTAAGTTATTGGCTTGTGCCAGGGTTTGTCTGGTTGCAAAATCAATACCAAAAGTGTGAGGTCCTTTTCCTGCTGCAGTCTCTCCTGAGCTCTTTATTGTTGCCTCTTCCACAGATGGTCCTTTTATGTGCTGTTCTATGTATGTGCCATAAGCCTTGTTTTACAGATTCTGTCACTGTTTCTGTTTAGCTCAAGTCCCTGTGGCCGGACTAAGGGTTCTTTAATTTCTGTGGAATCCTGTCGTTGGTTACGGAATGTGCTTCTCTGCACAGTTGAGAGGTGCTGTTTGTCTCCACACACTAGCACTTGAATACAGAAATCCTGTCATTCGGGAGGAAAATGACTGACTTCAGAGTGTCACCAAGAAAACCATCCCTTTTAAAAACAAAACAAGGTCTCTCACGTTAGTATGCCGGGATTCTTTTCTTTAAAGCATTCTTTAGCTACAGCAACACAGACATCTTTCAAAGACTGCCAGATAAGATGAGGCTTTCAGTTTTGACACATAAATATCCAACATGTATGGATTATATGTATGATATAATATTTATTAATTTTATTAGGAACTTACAAAAAGTGCTCTAGGACGGAAGGTAAAAAAGCATCTATAATTCCAATACTGCTGGTCTTGATTTTATGTCCTGATCTTTCTATGTGTATAATGTAAACAAAAAATTTTGAGATCATGTTGATTTTAACATATCAGAATATTTTTCTATTCCAATAACTTTTTAAAAAAATTAACTGCCTATTCTTTACATAAATGCATTAATATTACTCTTGTATTATTGCTGGTTATTTTGGTTGTTTCCAAAACTTTACCTTTGTAGATAATTCTGCAGTGCAAACAACACTGTCTGTATTCCTTTAGAATAGATTTCCTGATGTGAATTAATAGGACAAAGGGTATGAACAATTTCATGCTCTTGGTAAATATCACTTAATGGAATGTTGAAAGTGACTTTTATGCATCTAGCGGAGTTTCAGTGGGTTTTTTGTTTTTTGTTTTTTGTTTGTTTTGTCATTGTGTTTGAGTTCTTTCTAAACAAATCCTGTTTAATTTACTTAAATGACCATTATTTGTATACTGGCATCCAGACTATGTATTGCTTTACTGGGAGCTTTACTACCATCCCTGTATTTGTGAGATGGAAACTTACAATTTTATTTTAGGTGAAGCCATACCTGGAGAACAGGGGTGACAGTCTCATGATGGATGATTTGGCCAACCTCCATTTTCTCATTGCTAAGGAAATAAGACAATATTGGAGATAGATCCCTGTGGGAAGGAAAGAGATTGTAGCAAAAAGAAGTGCAAAGAAAGGCCTGAGGATTTTCTGCAGACACCTAACTCACATTTCTGCTCTGTCTCTTCATAAACATTTAAGCAAATAAAATTAAATAAGCCAGCTCTTTCTCATCCCACTCCTCTGCCATCCCCTGCTGACCCACTAGATACCTTTTTGCCACATCTTTCACATTAAAAATGACCTCGATTTCCATTTTATCCTAATTTTACTGCATAAAAATGTAATATATTAGAGTAAAGGCAGCCTCACAGCATGAATACAGTCCCCTCCAGGACTGGCTCTCATTTTTGGAAAGCCTCAGGAATCTTCAGAGAGTAATTTGGCCTGGAATTCAAGAATAATTGTATTAGTAATAATTATTATTTTTATTGTTGTTATTGTTAGTTTACATGTATAGTGCGGCCCAGTTTGAGTATATCTGATTTTCCTCAGGGGATTGAAAGCATTCTTTCTTCTCAGAGGAAGCAAGAATGGCTTCCCTCTCTTTTTTTCAAGCCCAACATTTTGTGAATCTTCATTGCAATTAGAATCAAAGCTAAACTTAGTTACAGTAGGTAATAAAGATTAATCCCATCTTTCTTGAATCACAGGCTGTTACAGCCAGTGAGTCTTGCTATCTGAAGAGAAAGAAAAATAGTTCCTTAGGAAGGAGCGTGGCTTCCAAGTGAAGCTCTGGTTTTGTGTTTGGCTTGTGGTAAGTCAGTTATGTAATGTTGGAACATGCATTACTGAATTTCGTGCTCACAAACTGGACTCAAAAAGCAGGATAGGATATGTAGTCGCCCACTTTACAAACGAGGAAGCTGAGATTCCAAAGGTTAAGTGGCTTATTGAGGGTCACATATCTAAAAGTGGGGGAGGTGAGATTTCTAGTCTAGTTTTACTTGGACCATATCATACTACCTAAAGTGAATAGGCTATAATGGAGTTTATAGTCACCTAACATATCACTACAGTGGGGCATTATTAGACTCTGGCTGGGAGACAGGAAAATAGGCAGATTGATCAAGAAGAAGATGAATACGAGTGTGAAGAAACAGGGAAGAGATTTTCCACAAATAATGAGATGAGGTCAGCTGCAAAAAAGTAATGGTTGTTCTGCACACACAGGAGATACTAGTGAAAGTTACCTGGTGCAAGACAGAAAGTGCTTTAGACAATCATTGTGTGGCAACTCGAATCCTCACAATCAAGATAGAGACTGACAATTTTCGAAGTGACTCGTGAAATGAGATCAACGTTTTAAAAATGTCTTGTGTTCAATAAATATCTGACTTTTCAGTAGAAAATAAATTCCAGTTTCTATATAAAAACAACTTGACATTTTTCAGTAATACTTTTTAATGAGCATTGCTCTGAGCTACAATATAATGAAATTTGCTTAAAAGTAGAACAGGCTGGAATGCTTGGCAGAACAAAGAGGCATATGGCAAAACAGTTGTGATTTATTGGCGAAGGCTTTCAGTTTTTGGAAAGCTAGAGGCTTTCGGCACAGTGGACTACATCTTGATATTCACTCTTGAAATGGAACCATAGCAAAGCAATATGCTTAGATTACTCTAGGCTGATGTATATTTTAAGCATTTCCCTTTGAATTTATAGTTATAAATATGGGCTGTGTTCATATTACAAAATGAAATAGATAATGAGGGGAATTTTCCTGATAATTCATATCCCATACCATTTTATATGACATACAGAAAATTCTGACATTTTCAAGGGCAAGGAGATGATTGATTGGGGGTGGAAGAAAAAGCAGTTGATTCTTCACTTCCCTTTGTGTTAATAATTGTGGGATGTTGAATTTAGTCTTCTATAAATTTACTGTAAGATTTTTTCTAGTCATTTATCTTATTTTATTGTGGTAAAAATGCTTAATATTAGATCTACCCTCTTAAGAGATTTTTAAATGTGTAATACAATGTTTTTAGCTCTAAACTTATTTTTAATAAATAATAGGAGAATGTGTGTATAAGTACGATGAACTAAGATCATACTGTAATAGTAAAATCACTTAGAAATGAGACCAATATCTAATCAAAAGATCAATGATCCCACAAACTGGCCTGATTACCAAACCACTAAATAACATTCCCTTTGTCTTTTAAAGAGAACAGGCTCTTTTTACTTTTATAATCTAGGAAATCTCAAATGAATAGTAAATGAATCACCTACCTATTTTCCTTTTATGGTATATCTGAATTTAATATGTTTATCAAAACTATTTATTTTCCTGAAATATTATTTTATTTTTCAGTTAAACCAGTACATTAATACTTTTAGGAATTCCCCTTAAAACCCAACTTGTCATTGTGAATTTATCGAAATGTGGAAAATGGTAAAATAATGAGCTACCGAATGATTTCCTTTTGGTTTCACTAATTTATGTTTGTGGCTTCTCAGTCACACTTTATACTCAGAAATTTGCAGTTGTAAAAAAATTCTCCCACTTAGGGATTAACTTGTCGGAGTTCATGGAACATGATATAATCATTTTCTTCTTTCTGTTCCCTTACCTAATCAGTCTTATAAAGTTGCCTGAAAACATTCGGTTTTTCCTACATTAACCTATCTGGGTACTTGTTTCCTTCCCTGTTCAGGCAGTGTCTTCTTGTAACAGCTTCAGGAGAGAGATAAGAAAAGATAACTGGAAATGGTCATAATAATGCTGCTAATAATTACAGTACATCATGTGAAGCAGGCCTGTAAGAGGGTGCTGTAGTCCCTGAGCCTCCGCTGCCAGCGGGACTGAAAATCAAGATGTGCATGGGAGTGATTTAGTTGTCTGTAGACTGCCCATAATGCTGTCGTTCCCTTTTCTCCTTTTGTGTTGGCCGTAATGGAGAGGCTGTGAGGCATTTTGTTTGTTTTTACTGGGAGCCTTCCCTATTCAACACGCTCAACACATCTATTTCCCATTTGCGATTTCCTCAAAACCTGTTCCTCTCCTGTCTAGATATAAAATAATGAGAAGTATACCATTTCAGCCTTATTTTATTGTATCTTATTTTTCTCTACAGTCTTAGCTATCTCAAAAACCCTAATAAAATATTTTTCCCAAAATATTAAAGGGAGAGGGAAAAGACTTTACATATATTTCACAAAGCTAAAGTAATACTAAACCTATAAGCTTATTAAGCAAACAAACAAATTAACACCTAGATTGAACAATGCCAGTTTTGGGACATGTATATTTTTCCTCTGATGAAGTGTAATAAGTAAACCGTGTACATTGTAATAGGATTCAGTTAAATAGGATTTCTGTGATGAGTATACCAAGATGACTTTTAAATTAAAATTAAATACATCTAACTACCAAATATTACATTCCTTAATTTGGGGCAGTATTAAGGAACATGGACTCGTTTGTCTTACATATTTCAAACAAATTGCAGAGGCTTAGGGATCACTAAATTATTACTAATTCTTTCCAGTCCTCCAGACATTCTAAATATTACAGCAATCCCTGAATTTTCAATGCCTCTGGATTCTGGAATAAAATAAAATGGATGCCTTGGAAAAACCTGCTATTTGTTCACTTTTATCATGGTGTTGTGTTTAATAGGCCTTTAGTTGAATACACATAATGGGGAGAAATCTGTTCTGAAATGTAAATTAATGAAAGCTTTCCAGAGTGGCTTCCAAATAAAAAATTTAGGCTTCTTTTCAGAGCATGGGTAAGGATGAGAATTCTGATTAGCCACACAATGTAGATTGCTTTGTGATTCATCTCTGCAAATCAGCAGTTTGAAATCCTATAGTTAGCATTGGGTGCTCTCCAGTAAGATTTTATGAACATCAGCTTGGTATTTGGCAGAAATGCAATGTCAGTTGTCCAGACATCATTTTTCTCAATGAGCACATGTTTATACGTTAAATAATCACAGAACCAAATCAATTATAGTTTTATTTCCATTGGCAGAGGTTAATACCCTGCGCGGTGTATTTATATCGTCAGAAGGCGAAGCGTTGTGAACCTTGGAGGAAAGAAATAATTGTAAAAGTGGAGATGATAGGCCAAAGAACTGTTGTTTCTTGAGGATTTGGAGGCTCTTTTACCTATTGTTTATTTATCTGAGTTTATTTCCTTGGCTGATTTAAAAATAGTTCAGTTGGATTAAATCTAACAATGCTAAAAGGGGCTGTTTGAGTCTGAATGAACATTTTTAACAAGCTATATATAAACTAGCACGTTACGAGATTCTGTGCTCAGGGTAACTGTTCTGAAGTGGGCACACTGGGTTTCATTTCAATTTGGTAACTGTTTCCTGGTTCTTACTATTTGCCTGGCGCCATGCTGGGTGATAACGCAGTGTGGGAGACTTCAGCCCTCAGTTTTCCAGAACTGGTCTGATGGACTCTTCTCTTAAGCATCGTGGAGAAGTGGCACCTGTGGGAAGTTTTGCTTAAGTGAGTCATGTTCTAAGTGCCTCTTTTGTCTGGAAAATGTCTCATTTAATTGTATGATTATTTTTCTCTCTCCTTCCTGGCCAGGAAGCCTGGCAAATCAGATGTTAGAAAGCTGAACAGAGAAGCTTCTACTCTCTCATGCTAGAGATCTCATTAAAGCTGAGGACTGTGCACGTGTTTCCACCTCTTTGCTCACGCAAGGAGCACCAACTATGTGCTGAACCAAGCCTTGTACCTACAAAAGGTGTTATGTGGGATGCATCCTGTTTCTGCTCTGGGAATTGCAGCCTTCTGCAGGCTTGCTAGGGAGCTTCGTTAATTCCTGTGCAAGACAGTCTTACACAGACATTGGGTTCTGCTGCCATTGCTTGAAGTTTATATTCCCTAGTGTCTGTACCAGCCCTACTCTGGGGGCAGAGGAAATCAGGCCCTCAAGAATTCTTTCTCTAAGAGAGTGTACTTCGCCAACTCAGTCCTACCTTCAAAGGAAAGCACGAATGTACTTACCGTTCATAATCCCAAATGCGTACAATAGTGTCTAATGGGCTCACTATTCAGGTAGTAACCTCTTATTTACTCAAACTATGAGAACAGTTCTATAAGTGTGAATTAATGTGATTGAACAGCTCACAAGAAACATTACCTCCAAAACCTGCATGGCCATCACAGGCCCAGCTTGGCATGTGTGACCCCTCTTTCAGAACCTTTAGGTAGACCTTACTCTTGCTCTGCCAACTCTCTGTTCCACTTCTTCCTAAATCAGAATGTATTTTTTTGTCCTATTATCTCAAAATTTGTTCCTAATGTGTAGCAACCTATTAAAAAAGAGTACATAGAGCAGACAAAGGGCAGATTACATGGCATTATACATGAAGGAACATGTGTCCTCTACATATTTTGCTTTACTAAGGAGAGTTGTTGAGTGTGACATTCTGAACATTTATTCATTTCCCTTGAAACTAGAAAGGTGAGGATTGTCATGTCAAGGAGATATATTCATTTAGAGTGACTAACTTGTGTTGGTGCTTTGGTGGTGGTTAGAAGAACTGCTTGTACAGGAATTTTGGTGGTGGTGCTAGGCAAACACTGCTGAGCCCACAGGGGAGGGATGTTTTGGTGTTCCCTCTCTTCCCTTCCTTAGCCCCTTTTCTGTGTTGCCCAACATCTAGTGAGCTACCTATAAGAAAAGAGCAGTCAGGTTTGATGTGAACTTTTAAATTTTTTTTTCAATTAATGATAACTAATACAAACCAAAAATAAAGTGAAACACTGTGGAAGCCACTAAATATGAATTTTTAAAAAATAACTGCAGGTTAGGTAAGGACTCCCAATATTATGCAACAAGTTCTACCATAAAATATTGTATCTTCCTGCCATTATTATCTGTCATCATCATCATCATCATCATCATCATCATTATTTTAGTTTGTATAAGACCAACATTAGAATATGGACTTCAGTGCTTGGTAAAATCTCCTGTCCACATGTATGGGTGGTATTTTAGGTCATACTCCCCTAATTCTGGATGTCGACAGTGTGGAGAATCAGTGTTAATGATGACTGTGTTGGTGGTGTTAGGATGGAATCAAGCATTTTATTTTTAAAATTTTTTTAAAGATTTTACTTATTTGTCAGAGAGAGAGCACAAGCAGGGGGAGCAATAGGTAGAGGGAGAAGCAGACTCTCCGCTGAGCAAGGAGCCCGATGCAGGACTCGATCCCAGGACCTTGGGATCATGACATGAGCCAAAGACAGACGCTTAACCGCCCGAGCCACCAGGTGCCCCAGAATCTAGCATTTTAAAGTCATAAATCTAAGATTGTGCCTATTATCATTCTCTATGATAAACTTTTAAAAATGAACTAACCATTTAGTTTGAGAGTGGTGGCAGGTGGCATGGTTAAGATGTATCAGTTCCAGTCACATTTTAACCATCATTTTCCTGGGTCCCCTTGGACAAGTTACTTACCTTTTCTGAATCTCTGCTCCATCATTTGTGAGATGGACGGTGGGCTTCAGGTGACCTTTAAGGTTATTTCCACATCTTAAATATTATAATTTTACAAACTAATTTTTCTGAATGGCCAGTAACAGTTATTTCTCTAAAGAATCCAATTTATGGATTGCAGTCTAAAATTGTCATAGTATTTCTCTCTTTGAATTATTTAAAGAGGACCGTGTTCTCTGTTATACTGATGCGATGATGCTCTGATCAAGTTTTATTTATTCTGAGCCTCTGTTTCTTCCTCCCACATTGTTTCTGAGGCCAGGCAGCTGCTGAGGGTTATGCACTAACTCCTGGGAAATCATCCAGTGCAGGAATGGAATCAGGAAAGGACGTGGGATGCCAAGAGGGAATAGGTGCTGACCTTTGTCCAATGTAACAACAATAATGGGATCCATGGAATTCTAGACTCTCTTGCATAGATCAGGGCCTCAGAAGCCACTGGTTTAGTTTTCGATGAGGCAGAGTGGATTGTCATGACACATTTTCTCGAAATGGATCACTTCTGAGGCAGCACGTTGTGTCTTTGGACAACAATAGTAGTAGTTTTCTCGGATGAATATACAAATCTAACCATTTAAAAAATCCACTGTGTCCTGATGTAGATCTTTGATAAAACGTGTGGAAGAAAATCTGAGGATGGATTGGGAGATTTTGAAAACAAGATTCAGAGACCAGTTTTTCGTAAAGGGTTCATTTCTAGCATCACTGTCAGTATGCCTGTTCGCTTTGCTTCTCTGTGCGATTGAGCCATCAGGAATCTTCTTTGTGGACTTTCAAGATTAGACACACTTGCTGTATTCAACTCCAACAAAACTGAATCCAGACATTCACTGACAATAGGTGTTATCTGAAGCAGTATATTGCTCTGAGAACTGAAAAGTTGTATATCTGATTTGGGGCATCTCTTGACTCAAGTGTTAATTATTTTTATTGCCCTACAGGAATTTATAGTTGTCGGTGGCAGTTGGGACTCCAATTTTAAGCATTTGCCTAATTAGGTACATTAGTGAGATAGGTAATTCTGGGTGAGGAGCTATCGATTTCCACAGACTCTTCCAGCCCCCAAACTAAATGTGTCCTAACCAAAGAAACAGAAGGAGCCTTGAAAAGTGTCTGAGGGATTTGGGGATTATTTATAATTTACCATGGAGCCTTTGTTGTATTGATTATAACTTTCTGTGCTTATGGGGATTAATTAATAGGACTAAATATGAAAGGCTGCACACTAATGACATTAACAGGAGCCATAATTACAGAACATAATTGCCAATAATTCTTCAATGGTTATTTTGTAATCAGATTCTTTTGAGGTTAAATGAAAATCAAGTAGACTTTTATTCATAGGGATATTAGCAATGCAGTGATGCATAATCACAATTGCCATTTAAACTCATCCAAGCTGCGCAGTGTGCTAAAGGAGGCGTAAGGTATTTTCAGGGGTAGTTGGGTGGCATCATTACAGAGGGCCAGAATGGGATGCCTTTCAAATCAGAGAAACATTGGTTCCAGTCTTGGTTGCATTACTTACTAGATGTGTGACCTCTGACAACCCACCAACACCTAACAAACCTCTATTTCTTTATCTGTCAATGGAGACAATGCCTACCTGATTGTATTATTTTGAAAATTAAGTGACACAATGCTTACAAAATCCTTAATGTGTCTGGTACATAGTAGGTACAGCTCAAAAAAGGAGACTGTCGGTGGCCATAGCAGAGGTAATGGTGTTCGGCAGTAGCCAGGACACTGTTGATGAGATGGACTCTGGGTTCACATCCCAAAGGCACCTCCTCCTTCCTGACTAGGAGTCTTATGTGAGTTGCTCAGCCACCTGTATGTCAGTTTCCTCATCTGTAAAATGGTGCCAGTGATTAGCCTACCTGATTTGTTCATAGGATTAAATGAAATAATCATCATTAGGGATTAGCAGATTAGCACATGGAAGTGTTTATCTTGTGACATGTGTAAAAAAGCCTCTTCATGGAGGCATCTGGGTGGCTCAGTTGGTTAAGCGTCTGCCTTCGGCTCAGGTCATGATGCTGGGGTCCTGGGATCGAGTCCCTGGTCAGGCTTCCGCTCAGCAGCGTCTTCCTCTCACTCTGACCCTCACCCTGCTCTCGTTCTTTCTCTCGCTCTCTCTCAAATAAATAAAACGTTAAGGGAAAAAAAAAAGCCTCTTCATGAATAATGAAGTAGAGAAAATTACCAAAGACAGTAGAATCTTGACCTGCCTCAAGAAGAGTTATTAAAGTCTGTTAGAAGGAGAAGGCAAGATATGTCAGATGTGGCCTCACTGTCTTTGATGTCTAAATCAAACTTGGAATTCCACCATCTAGATTGGCTTGGGTAAGATGAAACAGAATTAAAGGAAGACCAAGGTAGGAGATAGAACCTTCAACAATCTAGCAGATGCTGCTCATTACATTATGCCAAGAAAAAGATAAAAGATAAAAATTACATAAAAGGGGAGAAGTCTGTTCCCACCACACATCCACAGAGAAATCTGTGGGAATTGAGAGACATCACTCTAGGGACATCACTCTAGGCATGAACAGTCTGTTTCCTTCCTGCCCTCCCATTTGCCTTATCCCCCCAACTCCTATCCCGGCTGCCAAGAATGTACCAAGTAAACTCAACGTCAGGGAAGAAGTTCTTCAGAAAAACTAACTAGAGGTCAGTGGCCTGTGTGCAAAGCCACTTTCGAGGTATGGTTATCTTTTTCGGATTTATGTGAGCGTAAATGACCTATTGCATAAGCGTGTGTATCAAAGCTATACTGTCTAATGCCAGTCTCTGTCTTGCTTCATCTAATAATGTACTCTGAAACACAAAGTGTGTAAGGGAAGTCTATTGGTTAGGTTCATTTGTATTCATGAATACATTTCCTGGAGTTCACTCTCCTTATTCTCAAAGAAGCGTAAACCGTCTCTGGCCACCCCAGTTGGATTAAGGAAGCCAGCTGTGCAGTGTTCACTATTCCCCATCTCTCTCTCTCTCTCTCTCTCTCTCTCTTTTTTTAATTCTGCTTCCAACCCACTGCCCTCATCTGTCTTCTACAACAGGATATTGATCAGCTCTTAAAATGGTCTTTTTCATTTCTAGACACTTTCTCTGTAGATACTGTAGGAGTGGAGGAGAATATGCTTCTGCCCTTGAAATGTATCCTGATTTCAGAACTGAGCAGTAAGAGCCTCTGATAAGAGAGACGACGCATAGCACCCCTCTAGTGACCAGCAAGGACCCAGCCAACAACAACAGAAAAAGGAAAACCAGCCCCCAGTCTCGGAATGGCTTGTTTCAAAAGTGCTTTTGTGAACTGGTTGCTCGAAACTCACATCATTTTTTTCACTGATACAATAGTATACTTTGTCTTTTGTTCCTCAGGCCAGTGTTCTCTTGAAAGCCTCCTTAACCCTTAATGCCCCTGAGGCAGTTAGTATGGTACAACAACCACAGAACTTAGCAACTTTGCATATCAATTTTTCTGTAGCAAAGTTGATTTTTTTAAAAGATTTATTTACTTATTTCAGACAGTGGGGAGGGGCAGAGGGAGAAGGGGAGAGAGAGAGAATCTCAAGCAGACACCCCACCCCTGCTGAGCATGGAGCCCAGTCTGGATCTCATGACCCCAAGATCATGACCTGAGCCGAAATCAAGAGTCAGACGCTTCACCCTTTACCGACTGAGCCATCCAGACACCCCTATGGTGAAGTTGATTTAGAAATACAATTTTGCCAGGGGGGAAAAATGTCATCACTCAGGAATTGGAATGGGATTTCCCTAGGTTCAAGTCACTGCTGGATGCTCCTCTGATCTGAGCAGGGAGGAGGCTGGCTTTTGTCAATGAGAGGGAGGGGGGAGCCTGTCTTTCTGTCTAGGTGTTTCTCACTCCCGTGTTTCCCACCACCGTCTGTTAACCCTGTGGTGAATTCAGGCATGATTGGCTATGGCAAGACAGAAAGAGGGAAGCCATGTTCAAATTAGATTTCAGTTCCTTAATGGAAAGAGAAAAATGAAGGGAAAGAAATGAAAGAAAAAGAAGACACTTAGCAGTGACACTTAGCACTTGTGGAGGAAAAAGTTAAGGCAGTTCCTTCTGAATCCCAAAGGGGCAGCCGTAAATGTAACGTATCTGTAATTTGCTGTGCACTTAGCAGGGGGCAGGTACTGTGCTGGCTCTTCACTTGTATTATCTTATTTAATCCTAGTAAGAACAGTTTTACGTAGATACCATTATCAACTTCATTTTACGGAGGAGTAGCAGAGATTTAGGGGGATTAAGTATCTTGCCCAAAGTTGCATAGCTAGCGAGTGACGGAGCTAGGATTCCACCATGCTGGTTGGTTTCTGAAGGCTGTCTAATTAACCAGGATGCTGCATGCCTTCCAGCCACATATTCAGTTGGGGCGTGCCTGCCTGCCTGTAGTTGCTTTTCATTTAGAGGATGGGATGTGATGCATGAAGCATGAAGCAATGGATAGAGAAATAGCAAGTGATTCAGTCAGAAAATTATGATTCAGTTAAACCTCTTGGATTCAGGAAAAATTCCTTTGTATGCTTTTATTGCTATAATTTTAAAAGCAAATTCATTTTATCCTGCACTACTCCATGCTGCCTTTAACATTCTTTGCTAAGCATGTATTTATTTTGCAACAAGAGAAGAGCATTTTTTTAGTCTTGTTAACTATAATCAAAGTATTATGAAAATATGTTCATAATCTACAGCTCAGAGCAAGACAATTAAATAGGTAACCTCTCTGTACTTGAATTTTGCTTTAAGGAATCATGTAACTAGTCTGGACCTTAATTTACTCACCTATAAAATGGGCAAAATGGGTTTTATGAAGGTCAGTAGAAATGGATGGCAAGTGCTAAGCCTAATGCTTCAGATTTAATAGAGTCTCAACAAAAATACCCTTGATTATTAATAATGTTGTCTTCTAGTATTATTGTTACTATTACTAGAAATAAAATATTTCCTAATGTAACTTGTTGGTTATTCCTATTTGGGGATATGAACAGCTTTGAGAAAAGTCTCCAAGGTTCCCTGTGCTCTTAAATGGTGTTCATACTTTTTTTTTTGTCTTTCCAGATTGGAGATTTCTTATTTTATAAATATTATCTTCCTAGATTCATTATTAAATGTTATTGTTTTAATCAAAGTACTAGAAACTAAGTATAATAGCATCTATATCATTATTGCTTTTTATTGTACAGAGATATATAGTTCTTCTGACTATAAAAACATAGCTTACATTTTATAAGTACTATCTTCTAAATTGCATAGTTCAAGTTTTGAATGGTACATAAATATTCTCAAGAGATGTGAAAACAAATTACATGTAGAAGAAAAGGCTCAGTGCGCATGACAATACCAACCCCTCACAGTTACAGTGCCAATAAAGACTCCAGTTTTGTGTTGGCTCTGGTATAAGGGCAATCTTGAGTTAAAATTAGGTCCAGGACTAGTGAGTATATGACATTTCTGTGAGGGAAGAAATTGTTTCTGTTTTCATTAATCTGTATTTTCTTACAAAGGTGTAAATCCCTGGAAATTTGCTATCAAACGCTTTGCTGTTGACTAAAATTCAGTATAAAGTAGTTATTTCTATACTCTTGTTCAAGGTAGATTAGTATTTAACACCAAAAAGAATTTTAGGGTTTTCAATAAGGAAACAAGGCAAAAGATGGGTCTGTAATGAACTTCTTAAAGATCATATGATAGTTGAATCAATTAGACAGGATTCAGATTTTTTAAATGTCTTTTGCCATTTTTCATATGAACTCATAATACTGTTTTGTTTTGTTTATCTGCAAATTGCCTTCCTCATTGTGTTTTCAGAAAAAGGAATTGATATGGAAAATGCTTGGCATTAAATCTGGTGTGTATTTAATGCTCATGAAATGTTGCCTTCCTTTTTCAAAAACTGCCCAAACTTCATGTCCCCATTTCTCAGCTAACTTAAACTACTGAACCAAGAAATGCTCTTATTTGAAATATTTACTGACAAAAAATGCTAACCAGTCCCCTAGATTTAGTTTTCTTCCCCCTATTAGCAACTCCTTATTAAGTCTGTCAATAGAGTATGCAATTTTTGAATTTCAGTGACTTCAAGTATATAGCTCACTGATTTCTAGAAGGAAACCAGGACATTCAGATTTAAATTATACAAAGCAATAGCATCAAAAACAGGAGGTAGAGACCACTTACACTCAAGTTCAAATACCAGATCACCTAAGTAAAGCAAGGTCTGTCAAGAAGAGAAAACACACCCTTTTCAAGGATATTTAAGTGTTCTAATTGTGTTTGCCATCTCTTTCCAAAATGAAAATATCAGTTAGTATTTGGAAATCACCATCTTTACTTATGCTGTTTTTTTGTTTTGTTTTGTTTTTGTCTTTTTCTGCTACAATTTTGAAATGTGTTACAGCAAATTCTAGTGAGCTTGAGCAGGGTTTCTCTTGTCCAGTCTATGCCACTAGCTAATTAGGGGATCTTGTGTCTGTGTACTGAGCTCAGAAAATTAAATTTTCTCACCTTGAGCAAAAAGGTAGAAACAAGTAATGTGTTGGAGAATATCTGCTGAAATCATTGTCTGTATGTCTGTGAATCCAAGGTTCTACCAACATTATTATTTCTAATAGTAGCATTTACCATTTATTATGCACACATTTAGTCTTCTCGAGAGACCTATTAGATAAGTACTATTATGCCATTTACAGACTAGAACACTGAGAATTTGGGATTAAGTAATTTGTCTATGATTACTAGGCTTGGGTTTCTAACCCAAACCAAAGCATTCTGACTGCAGAGCCCATATATTCCACGTGTAACCACTTGTGTAGAGAAATTAAGTTGTATATATTATTATGCTTATAATATATACTATATTATATATTACATGCAATAATATACACTTCTTATATATAATATTAATATGTGTGTGTATATATACACATATATTTTAAATCTCAAAGGTAAATTTCTTTCCTCCTGGAACATTTAGCAAAAGGTTTAAACTATACTTCATTTTCCTATACACTGAGCATAAATTGTTAAAATGGGACCAGATGAATGATAAAATTACCTAAACTAGATGATTGAGCAATATGTATTTATCATCTTTATTTCTCTCTCTCTCTCTCTCTCTCTTTTTTTTTTTTTTTTGGTTTTTTGTTTCTGGGTGATATATAACTAATTCATGATATTCATTGGCATAGGAACACCAGCTTGTTAGAACTAGAATTATTTGAATGAGTTTTTATGTTGATAAAATATTTCACATCACTTAGAGTCACAGGTCTCAGAGATGGCATAACTGGGACCCAGACCAGGAAAGGACAATGGAGACTCCAACCCTAAATTTCCTGTTTGAAATGGTTAGTGTTAGAGTTCCAGAGTAAATGGTGGCTAACATAAGTGATGCTAACATTTTCCGGGATTGCTAACATTTTCTTTATTGACAGTGCCCTGCGGAAAGATAGATAGCATGAGTAAAATGGAGAAAAAATAGAAAGAAAAAGAGGTATCATGAGACTTCACAGACTGAGGCACACACGTGCAAAGCCACCAGAAGAACATGGTGCACCATTACTTTTGCATTAAAATAAATGTGTAATAACAATGAAATTTTTAAAATACATGAATTTTTAGGACAAAATAAAAGATGTCAGATACATTTTATACTTTCTGTAGGACACAATGATTACACACTTCTGAAACTCATTTTTATTTTGTTCTCATACTGGCAGTATTGTTTTTTCATGGGGTGAAGAGTATATAATACAGATGTGTTGAGCAGAAAATTTTAAAATATGGCAGTATCTTATTTTGATCTTTTTAAATTAATATTGATTTTTATGTGTCAGTTTTATGCAGCCAGGGAGACACAATTATGCTCTAAGTGCAGTAAGTCATACCCTTCACAGATTTTGACAGAGAGAAGGAGTATTTTTAGTGGTAGGAGTTAATTTGCACTGGTGTTAATGCATGATAAGGTTGGTGATGATGTCTAATTGTTTCCTATGTTACTAATTCAACTAAAAATAAGGTTCATGAAGGAAGCTGTGGGAAGTTGTCGGGTATGACAGTTTCTCCAAAAATGAATTGCTTAAAATCACTCTTCTTACTAATCAATTTCTGATTATAGAATGAACTTTTATTCCATCCGTTTTCCCCTTTCCCTCCCCTTCACTCTTCTAAGCCTTCTACACTAAACATTGGGATATGCATGAAAAATGGGGAAATTTATAACCTACTTTAATCTTTCCAGGAAAGAAATGCCTGGGAAAAATTCATTTATTTTTTTTTTTCATAATTAACCATCTTTTTGACTGTTTCCTATAAATATAAACAAACACACATTAACACGAACACAAAAATAACTCCATTAAATTGATACTCTGCATATATACAGTTTCTTTGGAAGTATCATGAATCAGTTGCACTAAAGGTTTAGCTTTATCATATTGAGATGGTCTTGAAAATTGTCCCTTCTGTTCTCATTCATATACTCAGAGGTAATTTCCTGAATGCTAACTGTACATTCTGCTGGATACTACATTCTGCTAGAATCTTGTAAAGTAAGATCAACAAGAAGATGTTAAGACTTAGTTTGCATCTGTGTCAGAATATTTCCTCTTTAAGGAAAATAATGCATAAGCCTATTATGTCACATAACTCAAAATCCAGAGGTCAGATAGTTTGACAGCTCCAGATTCTTTGGAATCTGGCAGTCTTCGCTCTGGCATCTTCAGAATATTGGCTTTTGTTGTTAAGCTTGTCCAGTTGTGGCCACAAAATGGGTGTCGTAACTTCACCTATCACATCATCATATAACCGTCTGCTAAAATAGCCCAGGACTCTCTGTGCACGGGTATATGAACCTTTCCCACAAGCTCCACAATGGTTTCCCTCCAGTCCCTTTCTTAAACCAATCAAAGGCATCAGAAGAACTTACCAAGACTGTCTTGGCTAATCAGGGCTCATGCATGCCCCTGGGGAGGGCCAAGAGTCGGGTTTCCCTAGAAGTACAAAGATCACTTGAATGCCTAACCAAAGTAAAGTGGGGAAAATGGATGGAAAAACAGCACAGTTTTTTAAGCTCTTTAGAGGTGAATACAAACAAACCAACGAAACCCCAGAATCTTGCTTGAGGAATATATCATGAACCATATGTACAGGTAAAAAGTGTGATGTGGTAAAGGCCGAGGGGCTTAGAGAAACCACCATGGACTGATGATTTGCCTGTCAACTGACTTTTAAAATCATGGACAATTTTTCAGTATTTGAAGTGATGATGAAAGTAACCAAATTCTATGTCTCAATGGCAATAAAAGACGTATTCCTGAATCACTCCACATATTTCCCTATGGACATACCAGGTTTTTAAGTCTGAGAAGACTTTAGCCCCTCTTCAAGTCATGCCCCATTGAACAAGTAACTTACTTAAATTTTGATATTTCACTGTTAAATAATGAAGGCAATGTTGAAATCCCTTCCTGCTGTGTCTCTTTATGAAAATGATAATATGAATAAATAAATATTGATGAAAGATGCCATTATGGAATAGGAAAGACCGGTGAAATAGAGTGAATAGTCCATAAAAGCTTATTCCATTTAGTAAATTTTCTGAGAATGCAGGTAGCCATCTTATTGGATTCATCTAACATTTTAATTAGTGTTATACACGTAACACATAATATATCACATATATACAGACAGACAGACATAAACAGATTAGTACAGTTTACACCATATAAAATGTTGGTTTGTTTAGGTCAAAAATGAATATCACAAGTTTGCCTGGGTGGCTCATTCGGTGAAGTGTCTGCCTTCGGCTCAGGTCATGATCCCAGGGTCCTGGAATTGAGCCCCACATCGGGCTCCCTGCTCAGAGGGAAGCCTGCTTCTCTCTTTCCCTCTGCCTGCTTCTCCCCTGGCTTATACTCTCTCTCTCTGTCAGATAAATAAATAAAATCTGTTAAAAAAAAAAAAAAAGAATATCACAAATTTCATATCGTTCAACTGAAGATTTTTAAATGGGTGGGATATAGATGAATTATTTGTAGCTAGTACTCTGTTTTCAGCCCCAGTGCATAATGAGGTATCTTGAAAACAATATTAATATGTGCTTTTTAATCATATAAGGAAGTCTCATTAATAAGATATTTTCAATGAATAGAATGCCCTTGGTCTATTTCTACTGTGCTACCAGAAACTCCAGAAATAATAGGGAGGATTTGTAAAATTTTTGCTATCTACAGATTTAAAACATACAATGTTGTAGAAATATCAAAGCTTACAGTGAATTGGAACTCAGAAACTTAATTAGAGTCCAGGTTTAGCTTTCTTTGCAGGTAATAGTCCTACAAACAATTTAGGAAACCTGGTATTTTAAGTCTAGACCAGGTCTTAGAGAGTGCTGATGTAAACCAAGTCTTCTAAAGATAAAGATAGTGGGTTTCAGAGATATTCACTGATTTATCCGAGACACACTTTGTGACATTTGTAACCTCTCCTCTAAGGCTGTCCTCACTAAACATCTAGTTGCCCGGTGATGCAGTCAGAATGCTGCCCTTTAGCCTCTGGGGCCCTGCTTGCCTTTCCTGTACATCAGGATTGTGAGGATTTGTTTCACATTTTAATTATATATTGTTATTCTTTTCAGGCATAAACTTGCTTTTCAGTTTTAATATATCTGAGCACCTTAGGGCCTTCCTTTAGTGAGTTACGTTTAATATTTGATTATTGAGATATTTCCTTCTTCTCTCCCCAAATTTATCAGATTGCCAGTAATGGTAATATTGTGTGGGATTCCAGAAAATTTACCAATATCTGCCATATTCTATGAAATAACTTAGACCCTCTCTGTTTACTATACTGGCTGGGAGTATTGCAGTATTTTTCTGTTATGCTTAGAAATCTGTAGTTTCTAAACCTTTACTGTACACGAAAAATTGAGTCTTCAGTGTGACATTCTCTCAGTTCTAAGTAAATTAGACATTAAATGACTATGTATTGTTTAAAGGTGGGCAGAGAGCTGGAATTTGAACTAGAAAAAATTAATTTATTTGGAATACACACAAACTGCTGCTTCCATCATCCTATGGAGATCAGTGACAAATAGGTCAGAGTATATGGAAAGTTCATGCATCATAGTGGTGTGATGCCATTAATGTGAAAATTTCCCCACTACTTAACCAATATTGAATTTTTTTTCAAAATGGGCCCCAATAGGTTCTTCTTAAAACCAGCAATTTCACTGAATTAAGCAAGATTTATTCATTTATTTTTTTTTTTTAAGTGAATACAATTGTTGGAAGGGCCACACTTGCTTTGTGGTAGATACCCTGCAAGCTAGTTGCAGCTCCGTTGTTTTTTGTTTTGTTTTTTTTTTAATCTATGCCATTTTAAGCCAGAAATTGTCCTCAAAAATAGTATTTAGTCTAAAAAGTAATTCTGCAATTAAATGTTTTCTCAGCACCCGTGGTTTCCAAGCTATTTATAATGCCTGTCCTCAGGTCAGTCTCACCATGCCTTGCCCTTTCTTTTCTTTCCTCTCCTCTCCTTTCCTTTTCTTTTAAATATTTTATTTATTTGAGAGAGAGAGAGCGAGAGCACAAGGGGTGGGGGGGGGGGTAAGGGGCAGAGGGAGAAGCAGACTCCCCTCTGAGCAGGGACCCAACACAGGGCTAAATCCCAGGACCCTGAGATCACGACCTGAGCCAAAGACAGATGCTTAACCAAATGAGCCACCCAGGTGGCCCTATCCTTCCTTTTATAATTTGCATGTTTGGAGAAAATTTGCCTCCCATAAAGCTCACTTGATAACCCTTTGTGATTCTGATATGTTGATATTACTCAGTGTTTTTTACAAAATTCTTGTACTCTTGATTTTTTTTTTTTTTTTTTTTAAGATCTTTGGAGCGCCTGGGGGGCTCAGTCATTTGGGCATCTGACTCTTGGTTTTGGATCAGGTCATGATCTCAAGGTCCTGGGATAGAGCCCTGCCCTGAGCTCTGTGCTCAGTGCAGCCTGCTTGAGATTCCCTTCTCTCCTCCCCTTCCCTTCCCCTCTGCTCGTTCCCCCACCTCTCTCTCTAAAATAAATAAATAAAAAAAATTTTTTTTAATTGTAAAATAATAAATAAATAAACAAATAAATAAATAAATAAAAGATCTTTAAGGGAAATTCTGTTTTCTCCGTAAGATCCTTGTTATAATGACTTTGGACTAGTGTCAGTAAGCTTTTTTGTAATAAAATCTTTTAGCCATTTTAGTAATTGACTTTTATTGAATAACCACATATTACAGTTAATATTGTACCCCCAAAAATTGCCAAGTATTGCCCTTGTATATTTACATAGAAGATAGAACAAGGCTCTTCAATAGAAGGTGAGCCTATAAAATTGTTAAGTGGCTAAGAATTATTAACATTAAAAAAAAGTATTCATGTCATTCTCCTGCAAATAGTCACCTGAATTAAATGTTACTAGTATCCTATAAGCATAGAATTTAAACTCATGGACTTTAGAATTACTTACCACCTAGGTTCAAATCCCAGCTGTACCATTTATGTTTTGTTAGACGCTGGGCAAATTATTTAACCTTTTTTAAGCCCAGTTTTCTGATATTTGAAATGGGAATAATACCATCATTCTCATTGAGCAGTTGGCAAGATTAACGAAAGTAATCTGTTTATATGGTATAGTAGGCATTCCATAAGTGAGAGTTTGTTATTGGTCTCAAGCCATTATGGTTTTCTTTCAATGGTTTTCAAGCATTGACCTTTAATACCATTGTCAGAAAAATGTGTCTTTCCTCACAATGTATCACTGCTTCCAAAATTAGGGTCAACATCTCAAATAGTTCATTTGTATCATTCTTAATTTAAGGTATCACTTGAATGTCCATCTACTTATTTGACAAATATTTATTGATGATGCACTAGGTCCCAAGCGCTGCTGTATGACCTGTGGGTCTAATAATGAGCAAAAGCAGGTTTTTTCCCTGTCGTCTTTCATATTCTTATAACGGACAAAGACACTGGGCAACTCCACAGCAAACCTAAAACTACAACCATATCTGGCAGCTAGGAAAGAGAGAAACATGGAGCCCTAGGAGTGTTTCAGAGATTCGGCCTAGTCAAGGGCTCTGGGGAAATTTTAGTAAAGAAATGACATTTGTGATGAAATCGGAAGGACGAAGAGGGGGAACCAGGTGACAAGGGAAAAGACATTCCTTGTAGAGAAAACCAGCACATGCAAAGGTCTTGGAGTAGGACAGAGAAGGGGAAATGTAGGTGAAAGGCCATTGTAGCTAGAATTCAAGAAGTAGGGAGAGAGTAGTTTGACATGAGACTGGATTTTGTTTCCAGAACAAGTGAAGACTTTGAGTTTTGCTTTTATTCTAAAATAGCAAAGAGACTATTTTCAGTTTTATGAAAAAGCCGATATGATCAGTTTTTTTCACAGATTAGGGGGGTTTGGAGTAAATGTGTGACAGCCTGTTAGGAAGGTATTGCAGGAATTCCTATTATAATGTCTTGGACCTGAATGAAGGCAGTGAAGATGGAAAGCCAGCAATACATCAGATGTATAGATTCAAGTAGAGGGAGATAGCAAGAATAAGAGGTGAGGTACCTTGTGGTCATTATAAGAAAGATGCCAAATAGGCAGTTGGATATTTGGATCTGGACCCCAGAAAAGAGATCTATGCTGGGATAATGTATTTTTAAGTCATCTGGGTGTGGCTCCTAACTGCAGGACATGGTATCGAAGAGAAAGGGATTTACTGGGTTTTAACAGGATTGGTGTTTGTTTTTCAGAAGAGCAATGGAAAGACAAAGACTAGAGTGTTACCAAAATGAAAAACTGTGATATCTTAGCTGGATGTGAGATATACCGAGCTCGTGTTTTGTAGTCATTTATTGAAATTTGTTGACACTTGGACTTGTTGAAGTCCTGAATATTTCATTTTCTGTTCTCTGGATTTATTTGCTTGAAATAATTTAGTAACAGAATATATTATCTGTGTACTTTGAAATGCGTCTGCTCTGCCTTTTTAGCCAACAGAATAGAGTTTTGGGGTGTGTGTGTGTGTGTGTGTTTGGTTTATTATCTTCCTGGTGAGAAATATTTTAAGTTATAGGTACACTGCCAGAAAACGCATTTTTCTACAGCTCATTTGTTTTATAGAGACTGCCAGAGTGAATGGAGGACCTTATATGAGCAGGCAGTGGACCTTTGAGCCAGATGCTTGTTTTCACTCCTCTTTTATGATATTTGATGGTTCATTAGAATTCTGTCTTCACACCTAGCAAAACAGAAAGTAAGCATAAATATGATGTTTATTGTCACAGAAAGAAAAAAAAGCAATAAAACATTTAGGGCTATTGAAGTTTCTTCTTAGTCATTTTATCTTGAAATGATGACTTGCTTTTATTTTATTCTGGATTCACGTTAACCAGTGTAAGTGCATTCTTCATCCATCAGTGCTGAGGAAGAGAGGTGCTACTGAGAGGCAACATTTGTGTGCCATTGAACAGTGCTTTTCTTTGAAACAAAAATTTGCAGGAGATTAGGGTTAAAGTTAAAGGTTTAGGGCAGGGTTTCTGAAGCTTGGCACGGTTGACACTTTGGGTGGGATAACTCTTTGCCGTGGGAGCCTGGCCACTGTACTATGGGGTGTTTGGCAGCCTAGCTCTATTCTCTTTATGCCAGTAGACTCCCCCTTAGTTGTGACAACCAAAAATGTCTCTAGACATTGCCAGATGTCCTCTGGGAGGCAAAACCACTACTGATTTATAACTACTTCAGGGAATTTAAGAATAACTTTTAACAGCTAAGTCGAATGAAAAACTATGATACATAAACATCCCAGAACTACACCCCCTCACACACACACATACATGCACACATGGGAAAAAAAAGTTCTTTGGTAGTTTGAGTATTTTTAAAACACCTTATGCCATTACCTTAAAGTAAGAATTTAAAAGCACCTTTGTTAGTCCAATTCAATTTCCATTCTTAGAAATATCTTTGTAAATCACTGATTAAACCTGCTGAAAATGGATTTCCTTTCATCTAACCTCATTTTCAATGGTTAATCTTTATCGAAACTGTATTAACAGGTATTAATCTTCTCCAAAGATTAGCAAACTTGAAAAACAGTGCCAATCCTCAATCCGCATTTGTGTCTCCATTTAACTGTCGATTCTGGTAGTCTGACAAAAATAATAAATCATAACTGTATTTGCTTTTTCATTATTAAATGCAACTGTATCATCTATTTAAAGAAATAAAACAGTAGAAGGAAAAGCGCAGTCTGCAGAGATAATGAAGTCATTCATTCTTCACTGTTGGCCATTACATTAATCACTTAATGCTCATTTCCCATCTCAAATGAACCAATCATTAGGAAGGTGGCTGTTGTTTATCATTTGGCATAATATAAAAGAAGCTGGAATATTTTTTTCAAGATTTATTTATTTTTTTTTATTTTAGAGAGAGAGTGCACAAGCACATGGGAGGTAGGGTCAGAAGGAGAGGGAGAGAGAATCTTAAGCAGATTCTGTGCTGAATGCAGAGCCTGATGCGGGGGTCCATCCCACGACCCAGAGATCACGACCTGAGCCGATACCAACAGTTGGATGCCCAACCAACTGTGCCACCCAGGTGCCTCAGAACCTTGAATAATTTAAACAAATTTTGGCTCAGTTATGATGTGGGCAATAAAAATAAATTATTTCCCAATTTTTACTTGTCGAAGTTTGGTTTGCTTTTATCAATTTAACTTATGCAATTAAATTTGATTTTTCTATATGTACTGGTCCACTGCCTGGCAACATTACAAAGTGCTGATCCAATCAACAGTAGAAACAGGTTTCAGTCTACGTAAATTTTTCCCTGTTGCATTATTTAAAGCTCTGAAATGGTAAATGTTTATTTATAGTATAATTAACAAAGATTTTCCCCTCATTCAGTATTTCACTCGGTGAATGACAGGATAGTTATTCTACTCCTGGAGTAGCTCCCTGTTGTTTTAGGTAAGAATAACAAACTAGCATCTAGTTTTGAGGGTATTGGCCACACCGAAATCTAAGCTACTTGATGTGATAGTACATAAATCTTTATGAATCAGGAAACAGAATCTCATGTACTAGAAGAAAATCTACTGAGGTCAAACTTTCTGTTTTATGCTCAGCTCAGTGCTTCTATTTTTTTGTTTAACTTAGGAACATCATGGGTCATAAGCGAGATGGATTCTGTAGATATAAAATATAGACATGAAAGGTGTGTATTACGGAGAAGTGGTAGATGCCAACAAGGAAAACAGTATGTGTTGCCCCAATGTAGATAATCTTTACTTGACTCTGTTTTATACTTGCTCAAGAGGCAAGTTTAAAAGAAAACTAAAGTCAAACTAATTTCATTCTATTTTGCATTAAATCTAGTTCTGACTATACAGCTCTAGCTCCATTAAACATATAATCTTATAAATACATATTTATCTGTAATTTTGAACATCTGTAAAATTTTCAAAAGAGGACATGATCTAAATATTCTAGGCTTCACTCAGTAAGAAATATGGAGTGTGTTGCTTTGCTCCATTGATACTGTTGCCCCGGTGATGGGAAACACTCCTTGCTGCCCCTCTCAGCTGATCACTGACTTTAGGCCTTGCCTGAAGTGTTGCTGTTGTAATAACAATTATGATGCTCACTTACTGGCTGAGAACATTGAGCTGGGAACAGTACATTCCCAGAATTTTTTTCTCTCTCCTTTTATTCAATTGACTCTTTTCTTTTCATTTTCCTATATTTTTCTCTCTTTTGAGAAGAAAAACACACCATTTTTTTTTCACATCCATATGTGCCTACATATCTAATGTGAGAAATGAATTATATTTTTAAATATTTATTTTTCTACTTCATTATAGGTAAGAAGAGTACATGTGGTTCTATAACCAGCCTGAAAGTATGATATATAAGTCCAGTGGTGACATATGCATATGCATAACACTGACATATTTTTAAGGAAATATGAAGTACTGAAAGGTCATGCCCAACTTTTATGACCTAGATAGAGGCAGACATTTCAAATGAGACTCAAATCAGCCCTTTCCCTGATAGTAATAGCACTCAGAACAGATATAAAATAAAGAACTTGGCCCATAGGCTAGTAGAAGGAAGAAAACCTGGCACACGGAGTCAAATTGAGCAAATGGACAAAAGAATTTTAATATACAGGCCTTGGTTTGCATCTTTTGTTTTAGTTTGCAGAAGGCCTGTATTGATTATCTGTGCATTGATAGCTATGAGAAGATTTTCTAACTTGGTGGCACAGTCACCTTAGATGGAATGGGGGGTTCACTGCAAGGCAGATTCCTGGGTTCCATTCCCAGAGATTCTGACACAATAGATCAGATGTGGGTTCTGGGGAAGTGCACTTTTAACAAACACTTACATGGGTTCGAGTGCACATCACCCTCTTATCCCTTAACTGTACCCTCTGACCCACCACCAACCCCTCAAGATCTTCGCACTCATAGTCTTGCCAAGCTCCCAGTGACCTAGCTCATGCTTTTTCCTCCTCACTCTTTTCCTTCATCTCCCTGACAACATCTCCTCTGACTCTGATTTTAAAATCTCCATTCAGTGAGACTATTCCGTTCCCCTGAATTTTAAAATTCCAGGCAACTAACTTATGAAAGACTAGTCAGATTACAACTTGTCTTTAACTTGGAGATGTTCTGTTCAATTTCTGTAGCAAATTCAGTAGTTCTGACAATTTTTTAAGAGTCACCTCAATTCTCAATTCATCCCTGTTTCATCTCAATTTCTCGACAGTTTTCTTTGAGTCAGTGTATGTCTGTTTTCATATGGGAGAAAAAAATATGTATTACATCAAAGTGATAACCAGAGTTTTATTTCATTGTTGTTTCTTAAAATCTAAAGTATTGTTGGGGCTACAGCAAAGATTGAGGAACTAGGCCAGATATCAAGATTAGAGGACTAAAAGAGATTGTAATGAATGATTCATTCGAGTTATAGTCAAGGAGGAAGCTAGAAGTCTCAGAGTAAATGCAATCGCAGTAGGAGAGGGAGGGGGACATTTTGAAACCAGAGTAGAAGAAAACCAAAGAAATATCATGGACCAACACAATATACCACAATAAATTACATACCATCAAAGAGATGCAGGGAGACTCCTCTGGTTCTCTTTTCAAGGGCTGCACTCCTCAACAGTCAGATAATGAGAGAAGGTGGGAAAGAGCTCTGATCTGATCGACTACACTTCAAAAACAAGCTTTTTTCAAAGACATACACAGTCTGAGAAATCTCATTAAAGTTATGCCTCATTCTTTTTTATACTATAATAAATAGTCTTTAGAAACATGATATTTTATTGTGGCTCTAATGACTCTTGGTTGAATCTGACAGTACTGACGTCACACATAGTGCCAGTCAGACTGGCAATAGGACATTTTTAAAAAATTAGTAGAACATAAGACTCTTCCAAAAAATGATACATAAAACCCACTTCTCCATGAAAAATGAACTTGTTTCAAAAGAATACTGGCAACATAATCTTGGAGAGTTACATTATAAAATGAGAACAAACTTTTCTTCAATGTCATCCTTGTGATTCTGGCCTGTGTTCCTATTAATATCATGTAAATGTTATGGAAAAAGAGCATGCTGGGTTCTTCATCTGTCTTAGAGAGTGGTTTCGAGATGACAAAGGTAAAGAGAACTGTTTTAGTTGAGAAGGTAAAGAAAGGATGAAATTTCACTCAGCAGTAGCCTGTTGATAATGAACTTGGGCCTCTCCGTCATGCAAAACAGAGGCACTGTGTGAATGTGAGGAACCGACAGGCTCAGAGGAGAACGGAATTTTTGAGCCTTGCTTCCAAAACAAGCCTGAAGAGAATTGTAAGTCTGAAGCAGAAGACAGGCTGATGAATAAGAGTTGTCAGGGAGAATGCAAAGCAAGGCGTGAATTTTGGTGGTGTCAGATAGCAACTCCATATTCCCTAAGGGACCCTGCTCTTTATGCTGATGAGAAGGTGAGGAGTGCTGGTAGTTCAAGAGAGGAAGCCTCCCTTCACTGTTTTCCATCTTATTTGGAATTGCTTTGTCATTTTCTCTCAGAAGACCGCATGCTCTTCCGTGCAGAGGTAGTCTGTCATACTCTAGCATTGTAGTTAAGACTGCAATAGTCGTTAAGAGTTCCTGGGTTCAAATCCCAACTCTATAGATTCTGATACATTTTACGTCTCTCATTTTTTTTAAGTGTACAGCTTAAATTCTTTATCTTCTCATCTGTGAAATGGGAATAATTATTTTAACCGACTCACAATGTTATGTGGATCAAATAAGACAAACTTTGTAAAATACATAGCATATTAAGTGGCACAGTGAGACTCTTAAGTAAACCTTACCTGGATAGTTTAAATTCTCAGCTAAGATTTCAGTTACAGAGATCTTCCAGTCCTCAGGGAATTTACAATTAAAGGAGAGAGACCGCACCAATAAGCACATAATTCTTGAGTATAGGAAGTTTAAAAAGTTGTGGAACATAAGGATGCAATTAAAAAAAAAAAAAAAACTTGATGGGAAATCAAGCTGGAAGTCATTGTAGATTAGAGTAAGCATATGCTCTCTCCAGTTGGGAAATGTATTATATGATTGGAGGTGAAAATGATATTAAAAAATAGGTTTCACAGTAGTATATAAGACCTTTCTAAAGATGATAGATAATAATCATATCTAGGACAAGCTCTCCCCAGTGTGTTCAGTAAACTGTTATAAGCCATGCACTCAAGCCTCTTTGGGTCAGAGCAAAGGAGAATTTAGTAAATATACTAGCTCTGTAGTTTTGAGGATATTTTTCTAAAACATGCTGGCGCACATGTAGAAAGTACCTGTCCTTCATTTGGTCGGTGGAAGTTATATTAGTAGACACAGAAATGCCATCGATTATCAGTGTTGTTCACCAGGGCAGTGTGGCAGGTGTCCAGGGATGTTTTGGCGTATGGGCTCTATATTAAGCAGACAGTCATTGTCTTAAACTTTTAGACACTAGGTGAGAGCTGCTGTTTCCAAGAACTGATATATCTAACAAAGACATCCAAAAACAGGAAGAGATACTCAAACCAAAAAGGTTTTGACATATTAAGATATGTTGATGCCAAAACACTATTTCCGTGAAATATGGAAGGAAAAAAATCATCTTTTTGGCATTTAAAATTTTTAATTCCTGTTAGTTAACATACAGTGTAATATTTAAGATGTACAATAACGTAATTCAGCACTTCCATACATCACCCAGCGCTCATCACAAGAGCAGTCCTTAGTCCCCATCACCTGTTTAACCCATCCCTGCACCGCTCTCCGCTATGGTAACCATCACTTTGTTCTCTATAATTTAGAGTCTGTTTCTTGATTTGTCTCTCTCTCTCTGTTTCCCCTTGCTTGATTGTTTTGTTTCTTTTCGTTTATTGTTCTGTTTCTTAAATTCCACATATGAGTGAAATCATATGGTATTTGTCTTTTCTGACTGACTTATTTTGCTTAGCATTATACTCTAGCTCCATAGATGTCTTGCAAATGGCAAAATTTCATTCTTTTTTGTAGCTTAATAATATTCCTATAGGGGCGCCTGGGTGGCACAGCGGTTAAGCGTCTGCCTTCGGCTCAGGGCGTGATCCCGGCGTTACGGGATCGAGCCCCACATCAGGCTCCTCTGCTATGAGCCTGCTTCTTCCTCTCCCACTCCCCCTGCTTGTGTTCCCTCTCTCGCTGGCTGTCTCTATCTCTGTCAAATGAATAAATAAAATCTTTAAAAAAATATTCCTATATATATCGATATAGATATAGATATAGATATAGATGTCACTTTGCTATGGTAGATGTCAATGAAATTACTGCCTATGTTCTCTTCTAGGATTTTTATGGTTTCAGGTCTCGTGTTTAGGCGTTTAATCCATTTTGCATTTATTTTTGTGTACAATGTAAGAAAGGGGTCCCATTTCTTTCTTTTGCACGTTGCTGTCCAGTTTTCCCAACACCATTTGTTGAAGAGATTGTCTTTTACCCATTGCATATTCTTTTCTGCTTTGTCCCAATTTTAGTATATGTGCTGCTGAAGCAAGCACTCTTTTCTGTTTTGTCAAACATTAATTGGCCAAATAGTTGTGGGTTTCTATCTGGGTTTTCTATTCTCTTCTATTAACTTATGTGTCTATTTTTGTGCCAGTACATAGTGTTTTGAATACTGTAGTAGCTTTGTAATATAACTTGAAGTCTGGAATCGTGATGCTTCCAGCTTGGTTTTTCTTTTTCAAGATTGCTTTGGCTATTTGGGTTTTTTGTGGCTCCATAGAAATTTTAAAATTGTTTGCTCTAGTTCTGTGAAAAAACACTACTGGTATTTTGATAGGGATTGCATTAAATGAGTAGATTGTTTTGGGTAGTGTAGAAATTTTAGTAAAATTCGTTCTTCCAATCCGTGAGCATGGAATGTCTTTCCATTTCTTTTTGTCATCTTCAATTTCTTTCATCAGTATTTCTTTGTTTTCAACGTACAGGTCTTCCACCTCTTTGGTTAGGTTTATTTCTAAGTATCTTATTATTTTGGGTGTAATTGTATTTTTTTTAATTTCTCTTTCTGCTGCTTCATAATTATTGTATAGAAATACAACATATTTCTGTACAGTGATTTTGTATCCTGTGACTTTACTGAATTCGCTTATTTGTTCTAGCAGTTTTTTGCTGGGATCTTTAGCGTTTTCTCTATATAGTATCAAGTCATCTGCAAATAGTGAGTTTTACTTCTTCCTTACCAATTTGATGACTTTTATTTCTTTTTGTTGTCTGATTGCTGTGGCTAGAACTTTCAGGACTATGCTGAGTAAAAGTGCTGAGTGTAGACATCCTTGTCTTGTTTCTGACCTTAGGGTAAAAGCTCTCAGTTTACCCCACAGTAAGTTTGATGTTAGCTGTGGGGTTTTCATTGATGGTCTTTATCATGTTGAGGTATGTTCCCCCAAACCTACTTTGTTGAGGGTTTTATCATGAATGGATGTTGTACTTTGTCAGATGCTTTTTTTTTTTGCATCGATTGAAGTGATTGTATGTTTTTTATCCTTTCTCTTATTGATGTGATATATCACATTAATTGATTTGCAAATACCGAAACACGCTTGCATCCCAGAACTAAATCCCACTTGATCGTGGTAAATGATTTTTTTTAAGGTATTGTTGGATTTGGTTTGATAGTACTTTGTTGAGTATTTTTGCAACTATGTTCACCAGAGATCTTGGCCTATAGTTATCTTTATTTATGGTGTCTTTATCTGGTTTTAATATCAGGGTAATAATGCTGACTTCATAGAATGAATTTTGAAGTTTTCCTTCCTTTTCTGTTTTTTGGGATAGTTTGAGAATAGGTATTAACTCTTTTTTAAGAAGCCATCTGGTCCTGGAATTTTGATTTTGGGAATGTTTTGATTACGGATTTAGTTTCGTTGGTGGCAGTCAGTCTGTTCAAGTTTTCTATTTCTTCCTGATTCAGTTTTGGTAGGTCATATGCTTCTAGGAATTGAACCATTTCTTCTAGGTTGTCTAGCTTGTTGTGTGTAAGTTTTCATAATATTCTCTTGTAATCCTTTGTTTTTCTCTGGTGTTGGCTGTTATTTCTCCTCTCTCATTGTGATTTTATTTATTTGAGTCCTTTCTCCTCTTTTCTTGATAAGTCTGGCTAGAGGTTTATCAGTTTTATTGATTTTTTCAAAGAACCTACTCTTGGTTTCATTGATCTGTCCTATTGGGTTTTTTTCTTGTTTTTTTTGTGTTTGTTTTTGTTTTGTTGTTTTGTTGTTGTTTTTTTGGTTTTCTGTTTTAGTTTCTAAATCATTTATTTCCACTCTAATCTTTATTATTTCTTTCCTTCTGCTGGTTTTAGGTTGTTTATTGTTCATTTTCTAGTTCCTTTAGGTGTAAGTTTAGGTTGTTTAAGATATTTTTTACTTCTCGAGGTAGGCCTGTATTGCTATAAACTTCCCTCTTAAAACTGCTTTTGCTGCATCCCAAAGTTTTTGGACTGTTGTGTTTTCATTTTCATTTGTTTCCACGTACTTTTAAAATTTCTTCTTTGATGTCGTCATTGGCCCGTTCATTATTTAGTAGCATGTAATTTAACCTCCATATATTTGTGGTCTTTCCAGATTTTTTTTTCTTGTGGTTGACTTCCAGTTTGTAGTATTGTGGTCAGAAAAGATGCATGATATGACTTTGATCTTCTTGAATTTGTTGAAGCTTGTTTTGTGGGCTAATATGTGATCTATTCTGGAGAATGTTGGTCCATGTGCACTTGAAAAGAATGTGTATTCTGGTATTTTAGGATGGAAATGTGCTAAATATATCTGTTAAATCCATCTGTTCCAGTGTGTCATTCAGAGCCATTGTTTCCTTGTTGATATTCTGTGGAGATGATCTGTCCATTGAAGTAAGTGGTATGTTAAAGTCCCCTACTATTATTGTATTATTATTGATTAGGTCCTTTGTGCTTGTTGTTAATTGTTTTCTTTTTATGTAGTTGGGTGCTCCTATGTTGGGTGCACAAATATTTACAATTGTTATATCTTCTTGTTGGATTGTCCCCCTTATTATTATGTAATGTCCTTCTTTGTCTTGTTACAGTCTTTGTTTTAAAGACTGGTTTTTGTCCAATATGACAAAGTCTGGCTTTTTTTTTTTTTTTTTTTTGGACACCATTTGCATGATAGATGCTTCTCCGTCCTCTCACTTTCAGTCTGCAAGTGTCTTTAGGTCTAAAATGGGTCTCTTGTAGGCAACATACAGATGGGTTTTGTTTATTTAACAATTCCGTCATAGTGTCTATTGATTGGAATGTTTAGTCCATTTACATTCAAAGTAATTATTGACAAATATGTATTTATTGTTATTTTATTATGTGTTTTGTGGTTGCTTCTGAAGATTTTCTCTGATCCTCTGTTGTCTTTCTCTCATCATGATTTGCTGATATTCTTTGATATTCTTTAGTGACATATTTGAATTTTTTTCTCTATATTCTTTGCATATTTATTAATTTTTTAAAGATTTTATTTATTAATTTGACAGAGAGAGACAGCCAGAGAGAGAGGGAACACAAGCAGAGGTAGTGGGAGAGGAAGAAGCAGGCTCCTAGCAAAGGAGCCTGATGTGGGGCTCGATCCCAGAACGCTGGGATCACGCCCTGAGCCGAAGGCAGATGCTCAACGACTGAGCCACCCAGGTGCCCCATATTAATGGGTTTTGATATATAGTTACCACTAAGTTTGTATATAACCTCTTCTGCATATAGTAGTCTATATTAAGTTTATGGTTGTTTATGTTTTAACCCATTCTTTATTCCTCTCCTCTCAATGTTTTACATTTATTTTCTTATATTTTATAATATATATATTTTACAATATAATTTATATATAATATATATTACAATATAATTTATATATATTTTATTTTGTGAGTCCCTTGACTGATTTTTTAGAGAAATGCTCTTTTTTTTTTTTTACAGTGTTTGTGTTTCCTACCAATTATACTGTCATTTTTTATCTCTCTCTTCCACTTGAAGAGTGCCCTTTAATATTTCTTGCAGGGCTAGTTCAGTGGTCATGAACTCCTTTAGTTTTTGTTTGTCTGGGAAACTCTTCATCTCTCCTTCTGTTCCAAATGATAGCCTTGCTAGATAGAGTATTCTTGGCTGCAGATTTTTCCCATACAGCACTTTGAATATATCATGCCACTCTCTTCTGGCTTGGAAAGTTTCTGTTGAAAAATCCCCTGCTAGCCTTATGGGTTTTCCTGTAAGTTGCTGTCTTCTTTTGTCTTGCTGATTTTATTTTATTTTTTTCCTTTATCATGATATTTGGTCAATTTAATTACAATATGTCTTGGTGTGGATCTGGTTTTCTTTATTTTTATGGGAGTTCCCTGTGCCTCCTGGGTTCTGGATATCTGTTTCCTTCCCCAGATTAGAAAAGTTTTTAGATGCTATTCCTTCAAATAAATTATCTGCCCCCCTTTCTCTCTCTTCTTCTTCTGGGACTCCTATGAATGTTATTCCATTTGATGGAGTCACTGAGTTCCCTAAGTCTATTCTCATTTTGCATAATTCTTTCTCTCTTTTGTTCTGCTTTAATTTCTTTCCATTACTTTGCCTTCTAAATCATTAATTTGTTCTTCTACTTCTTCCAGGCTACTGTTCATGTTCATCAAGCATGTTTCTAATCTTATTTATCGAACCCTTTATCCCTGCTATGTTATTCCTTATCTCTGTGTCTCATTCATGTCCTCCACTCTTCTCAAGTCTAGTGAGTATTGTTATGATCATTACTCTAAATTTGCTATCAGGCATGTTACTTATATCTGTTTTGCTTAGATCTCTGACTGTGGCCTTATCTTGTTCTGTCATTAAGGATAAATTCCTCTCTTTTCTCATTTTGTCTAAGTCTCTGTGCCTGATTCTCTGTGTTAGGAAAATCGTGTGTCTCCTCTTCTTGAGGTTAATGGCCTTAGGAAGGGGAAGTTCTGTAGTGCCCTGCCATGTAGTTTCCCCTGTTTTCCAGGGCCTGGTGCTTCTGGGAGTATCTTTTGTGTTCCTGGGAGTGTCTTTTATGTGTTCTGCATGTGGTCTTCCTTTGTGTCCTGGCTTCTTTATCTTTCAGGCCAGTCATCTGCAGAGGCTCGCTTTGCCTATTGTGGGCAGTGTTTTGTTCCTGATCTGAATGTAGTGTATATGAACTGGGTGTGCATTGTTCTGTTTGTGAAATGTAGCCTGTCACCACCACCAGGGAACTATGGCTCTGAAAAACTGCATGGGAAGACATAGTGTGACCAGGAGTTTGGGTTGGTCTTCTGGGAATAAGGAGCCTGCCATGTTGGGACTGAGTCAGTGAGTGGGCGATGCAGTTCCCTGGGCGTGCGAGTGGGGGTTTGGTGTAAGCAAGTTAGGTAGCAAGTTTTGGTGCTATGCTGGTTCCTGCAGGTGGCCCTGTGCTTTCACTAAGGAGCAGGAGAGGGAAATGACACCAGCCAGTTCCTTTGCTCCTGAAGTGATCTCTCCAGGAATGCTGTCTCTCTGGGACACACTCCAAGATGAGTGAATAATCTTTGCGCTGTGTGTCCCAAGTGCTCCTCACATTGCTGTTTCCACGCTATATGTCTGTGGTTGTTTTCCTGCCTTCTCTCTAAGAGCAGCCCAATGCCCTCTGGGCTCTATCCCAGCCAAGCCTACTGACCTTTAAAACTCTAGGCTTTAAGCCCTGCTGGTTGCAAGAACTCATGAAATCTCCACCCCCTCTCCCTTTTCAAGCCAACTGTTATGGGGATTCATTTTCCCTGTGTGCTCTCCTGTGTGCTGGTCTGTCTCTCACCCTTCTCCAGAACTGCAGCTTCCCTCCCACTGCAGCAGCCATGATCCGTTTCTCTCCCAAACCGCATCTCCCTCCTTCCTACCTTTTTTGATGTGGGCTTTTCTCTACCTTTAGTCATGGAGTTTGTTCTGCCACTCTTCAGGCTGGTTTCTGGGGTATTTAGGATGGTTTTATAGTTATCTAGTTGTCTTCATGGGATGAGGTGAACCTAGGGTCTTTCTACTCTGCCACCATCTACCCTCTTTTTCCAGAAATATCAACAAAAAGCCATTATTTTAGTTACATACACACATGCATACATTGTTGATTTTTTTTTTTGAATCTTTAGGAAAGAGAAATGTATATTTTTAGTGTATAATTCAAACTCAGAAAGCACAAAATTTTGTGATCTGCAGAAATGGACTATAGTATAAATGAGTTAGGCAAATTGTTACCTTATTATTTAACTTAATTTAATTACTAAGCTTACTGGGATAAGTGGAAATGAAAACAAGACTGATTCTTGCTTTCTGAAAAGTCATTTGTCAGCAAAATTTTCAGATTATTTTTTTTCTTGGTAGTAAAAGGACACTATGGGACATACATGTATAAGGCAAGGTAAAGCAATCTCTGTCTCAAACTTGAGAATCAGACCTGCTATATATATTTATATGGTGCAATATTTTTTTTAAAAGATTTTATGTTTATTTATTAATTTGACAGAGAGAGACAGCCAGAGAGAGAGAGGGAACACAAGCAGGGGGAGTGGGAGAGGAAGAAGCAGGCTCCTAGCGGAGGAGCCTGATGTGGGGCTCGATCCCAGAACGCTGGGATTGCGCCCTGAGCCGAAGGCAGACACTTAATGGCTGTACCACCCAGGCGCCCCTATATAGTGCAATATTATTTGCAGCATGGACATCATTGATATGTATGCTTATTACAATAATTTTAAGGAAGATGATGGTACAGAATCTGGTTCTAACGCATGGACAATTTTCCAATGGATGGAAATAATGCATTTTAATAAAGGGTCGCCTTTTCCCAACTTATAAAAAGATATCTATGGATACTCAATAATCCTGACAATCCTGATAGAGATTTGTCAGTGGGATGGAGATTTCAGCTCAACTCAATATTCTTCCCCCATCACCTCCACCCACCTTCTTCTCTTCAAAGTCTCTCTCTCCTCTCCTGATTCATGGACTGCTAACTTCATCAGCCTTGACACGGGAGCCAATATCTTCTTCTCTTATATTGCCTTGGCAATAGATTTAATTAAAAATATAAATCTTCTGAGTAGATTGAAATCCTTAGAGCACTTTATAAATGCTTTTATTTTCTCATTATGGTAATCAATATTTCAGTCTTATATTTGAAAATTACTGTCTAGGTGTTAGTTTTTTAAGATCTATTTTTTTAATAGTGATTGATCTTTTGAGGATCATCATGGTTAATTTTTGTTTGAGGGAACTTGTTTAAAGAAAAACAAATAAAATTTATTATTTTTTTGCTATAGGGAAGGATGTTTGTGTGTTTGGTGTGTGTGTGTGTGTGTGATCATACATATTATTACTACTGCTAGAATAGCAAGAGGTGGGTTCCAAATTTCATAAATGAAGCATTTATGAAATACCATTATGGCTCCATCATTAGTATTACAATGTTAACCCAGTGCCTTTGTCTTCAAAGAGCATTAATGTTGTGAACAGAATCTTGCTTAGAATGATACATGAATTCTCGGGGTGCCTGGGTGGCTCAGTCATTAAGTGTCTACCTTCAGCTCAGGTCATGATCCCAGGGTCCTGAGATGGAACCCTGCATAGGGTTCCCTGCTCAGTGGGAAGTCTGTTTCTCCCTCTCCCTCTGCCCCTCCCCCCCACTTGTGCTTACACGCGCACGGGCTCTCTCTCTTGCTCAACTAAATAAAATCTTTAAAAAAAAGAATGATATATGAATTCTTAATAATATATGAATTGTTTAACATGTGACTTCAGAAGGGGCAATTTTGTTTTAGAAAAAATATTTTTAATGTAATTCAATAAGGAATTCTTTAAGTGTGAGAGGCATTTGATTAAAGATATCTTTTAAAAGATCTCTGACAATTCTTGCTTTATAGGCTTAAAAAACTATGGATTTTAGTATGTATGTGAAATACAGTGTATTTCTCTATATGTTAACTTTTTTTCTAGTCCCTTTCAATTCCATGGGCT
The DNA here is from genome assembly GCF_017311325.1 of Ursus maritimus. Classification (NCBI taxonomy): domain Eukaryota; kingdom Metazoa; phylum Chordata; class Mammalia; order Carnivora; family Ursidae; genus Ursus; species Ursus maritimus. The sequence goes on from NW_024426774.1 coordinate 67,143,232, forward strand.
CCAAAAAGCATTTAAAAATGTTTAGAATACTTCTTATTCACTTAGTCCTCTTTGATGATTCTTTCTAGCCATATTCTAATTTTTTTAATTAGGCAAATGATATTCATGACCATGGTATATGATACTGATGAATTAAGATTCAGTCCCACTTGTTTTTTTTTTTTTTGTTTTGTTTTGTTTTGTTTTAAGTATAGGATGAAAATGAGTTATTTAGAATGGAGAGAATTTATATTGTTTAATTTATGTCACTCTTCTTTCAGTTAAGGATTTGAAATGACTACATTGGCGTCTTGTTGAAACAATGAGTCAGTGTGAAAATCTGTTTATTGACAAAAAGAAGTAACATGATGCCAGATACCATTTTAGATAGTTTGCATCATTACCTAAAGGATCTGTTACTTTCTGTGCAGCTCTGCACAAATTATTATTCCCTTTCTGTGACTTAGTTTGGTCCATTATAAAATGTGAATAACAGTATGACCTATTTTATGGAGTTACTATGAAGATTGAGTAAGTTACCTGATGTAGCACAATTAGAATAGTATTTAGCATAGAGTAAATAATCAAGAAATGTTAAGTATCATCATCATCATTATTATTGTCATTTCGATGTTCACAAACATCTATGATGAAGTATTATTGTTATTATCCCCATTATTACAAATGAGGAAACTGAGGCTCAGGGAGGTTGATGCTTACCTTATCTACTTCTAAGAATTATCTGAGATTTAAACATCAAAGATATTAAAGCATTTTTGAAGCATGAATCACAGTACAAACAAAAGGAGTTAAGGGATTATTTGAGGAAAGAGAACAAAGAACAATCACATTAGCAGGTACTTGCTAGATATGCAAGCAGTGAAGTGTGAAAGAAGTGGTTTTTGCATTTGGACTATAATTTATGAGGAATATGATTCTCACCGACTCTAGAATCATAAACTGTGCCCAGGATACCCCAAGGCAAAGCTTCTATGATACTGAGAGTGAAAGCTCTTTAATCTGACATTGGTTTATTTAAATCATACACAATTAGAAACAAATGCCATTCTGCAGTCGACTCCATGCTCTGCTGTTCTTTAATGAAATACCAGATAATCCAAACATAATTAATTCAAAGTTTATTTTTATGGGTATTATCTTTAATATTAATGAGGTTTGCCCATGTTTATTGGAATCATGATTTCTGAGATTTCTTTTTCTGTTTCATACTAAGAAAGTTGAATAATTGAAAACTAGCTGACAGATCTATTCTATGCAGATAATTTTTGTTCTAGTAGATAATGTGGGTTTTTGTTTTATCTAATAGAACAGTTTCAGATTCGTTGTTATAAGAATTACATTTCCATGTGTACCATCCAAATGCTTATGTTTTTAAAAAATGCATTTGCCCCTTGTGCTGGAAAAATTACCCAGTTAACACCATGATAATAGTAGTGATTTTCAGGAAAGAATCTGTGGATCCTTTTCTCTGTAATTTACTTGCTGTTTCTGACAACCCTTCACAATGGCTATAATCAGTGTGGTGATTTTTCCCGTGAACTCTGCCCAGAGCTGCCCATCACTGTTTCACTCACATGTTTTTAAATACTGCACTACCTTTCCCAGTTTACTATTGATTGCAATTAATCAGTTTTTTTTAATTATTAAGAACTTTCCACTTATAAACACTATAAACATGAGTGAAATGTCTTTTTCTCTCGAAACACAGAATTATGGAATTTTATAATTTAAATAAATGTTAGGGATTATCTAGTGTTACCAATCAACACATATAGTAAAAGGGAAAGATGGATTTTCATAGGTTAAGCATCAAGGCCAAGTCACAAAGAGATTAGGTAAGAGATTAAACCTTTTAACTCTCTTTTCATTTCTCCATAATTCGCACATTAAGTGGCTTACTAATAGCAGTGAATTAAATCTAAATGTGCAAATCTAAATGTAGGTAATTATTGCTTATCTCAATTATCAGAACACTCCCAGAGGGCAGACACTTTAGTGCTTTTGTTCACTGTTGTATTTGTACTATTTAGAAGAATGATGTCTGATGCTCAATAAATATTTTTGAATAAGTAAATGAATGATTAGTTGAATAATACCCCATCACATACATGCATAATTTTTCCCTTAATTACCTGTATTTTTAAATAGTGTGTATTTTACTTCTTTATTTACCTACATAATTTTTCTTTTTTGTATATTATGTACAATCTTACCACTACATTAAAGGTATAATATTTATCCACCCAGGGCACCTGGGTGGCACAGCGGTTAAGCGCCTGCCTTCAGCTCAGGGCGTGATCCCGACATTATGGGATCGAGCCCCACATCAGGCTCCTCCGCTATGAGCCTGCTTCTTCCTCTCCCACTCCCCCTGCTTGTGTTCCCTCTCTCGCTGGCTGTCTCTATCTCTGTCAAATAAACAAATAAAATCTTAAAAAAAAAATATTTATCCACCCAGCTAGTATTTTGTTTTTTGTTTTCCATATGAAGTCATATGACATGTTGATTATTATTTTTCTAATTCAATTGACTAAATGAATTCATCCATTAATATGTTAAACAATTTAATTTCATTATTTAAAGAGCTGCCACTGAAAATATTTTTTTATAATTACGAACCATGGGTTAAAAATACATGAAATTTATATGAAATCTAACTTGCTGCTATTGAGAGTGTAAATGAGAAAATAAATGTTTAGAAATATTTGTCCCAATAGTAAAACTATTTCTATATCCTCTTCCCTACTACAGCCTTCGTTTCATGGGAAATAGTTTCCCATCCTATTTTCCTTCTTCAAGAAGATCTAGGTACCTTATATATGTTCTGCCAATAAAACAGCGTGATCTTTTTTTTTTTTTTTTTTTTTTTTTTTTTGGTCTTGGGTCAGATCCTCTTAAAAAATAGCATGGCTTCAAATATAACTTCTCGGTAGTTTAATTTAGAGGGTGTCGCCCTAGAGAATCATGATTAACCACAACTGTGGGGTTTAGTGTAACAAAAACAATAAAGATCATCAAAATGCATCTTGTATTTGAGTGAGCACCTGCAATGGTGTGCATGCTCGAGTCACCTATTACCAAAAACAAGAAAAAGTGGGGGGGGGGGCAAATTAGAAAAAAGAGGAAAAAAAAGTAGTAAGAAACTGCCTTTCTGTCATCTCTTTGCTTTAGTGTTGAATTAACAAGCTGGTGATCTATAAGCATGTGTAAATTATGCTGTTTTTCAGTGCACACTGGGAAAACAAAAACAAAACTTCAGAAACAAACAAACAAAAAACATATGGTTATTGCACAACAGATCATTCACAGAGATCTGCAGAAGTCATCTCATTTTTTTTTTTTCCACTGAGTCTGCTGTTGCAATGCTGGCCACATTTGTGTCTGTGATCCAGGCTGTTTAAGGTCAGCCCTCAGCAACCCAGGTTGTACATGATCTGAGTTGGTAATCTATGCTCAGACACTCACTGCATGATGCTCACCCCTTCTCCAGACTGTGGGTAACTTTATCAGTGACAATCTTTCTCCATTTCTTAAATTCAGACAAACTGGCCCAGAGGAATTAATGTCTTCCTCTGAGATTCTGGCTTTCCTCCTAGATTAGTTGGTTGTTAATAACTCTGAATTCCCAAATAATAACAATAATTCAAACTCTTCCTCCTCTTTTCCCAGTGGCACAGCTCCAGATGCATGAGTGATGTGGCTAGTCATCAGAACACTAGACTTTGAAGAGAAACAGTCCTGAGCATTTTGGCTGTAAATAAATGGGAAGCTTTGGGTAACAATTCTCCAAGCCTGACAAGACCCATGAAATCCTTGGCCAGTTCTTAAAACTTTCCACTTGCAGACTATGATTAAGCACTTCTGCATTTCCAGTCTTATTTTACGTTTCATTGTAGTGACTGTTCACCTCATTTTCTTTCATGGGGCCTGTCCAACTGCAGATCTTAGAGCATTTTTGTTCTTTATTTCTCCTTTACACTTTCAGGATTCACAGCAAATCAGAGAGAACAGGAGTCCTTCATTACTTGGTAGGAGAGGCATGTTAAACTGACCAGAGAAGCAACCAGCATTTTTACCAACTGGATGACAATACAAAGCAAAACAATCTGTTAACTTCCAAGCAGAAGAGCCACTCCACTTCATTATCCCAAATATGAGAGGCCTTTAAGATCATGAGGGAGGCATTGGACCAAGGAAAGATGCCATATCTGCTATGATTCCAAAATACTGACTAGAAATTCAAGGCGCAAGATTAATCACAGTGAGGCATCTCGGGGCTCATGAGGCCCTCTGCAAAAATAAATCCTAATTAAGTTAGGAATTTTATTTTTTCCCTCATTTGGCGAAATTTCAAATAGGTTTTTTTTGTTGTTGTTACTAACACTATTTGATTTTTAAATAAAATGCATTTTTTTTCCAATTACAAATAGAAAATATATTCACTGTAGAAAAATTAGAAAACACGAAAGAGCAGAAAGCAGAGGAGATAAACAATTCTAATCTTTACATAACCATTATTAACATTTGCTGAAATGTTCTCTCCATATATTTTTGTGGGTGAAATTGTATTGCTTATATGTTACAGCCTGCTTGTCCACTTAATATATAACAAAAGTATTTTGAAGTCATTAAGTACTCTGCTGTCATGTGATTTTAATAGCTGTCTGGTATTCCATCATGTGGACATAGAATAATTTACCTGACCAATATCTGCTTGCTCATTTAGGTCATTTCCAATTTGCTACCATTATACTTCTTCCTTTATGATTTCTTAGTACTCTGTTCACAATGCCAATACTCCATATTATATTATATTATATTATATTATATTATATTATATTATATTATATTATGGCTAATTGCGAATATATATGTTTGCCCCTTTTTGCTGATAACACCTTCATCTTTGGGATTTGGTCTTTTTACATCATTGTTCCACCAGCATCTAGTCCAGGATCAATGCAGGAAATGAAGTGTGTAACCAAACTATATGTATGAACATAATTTGAAACCTAAGAATTAAGTTTGATATACACGTGGACCCGGTAAATGTTGACATATAGCAAAGACCAGGAAAAAAATGTTTATAGTGTCTTACTGTGGATGCTAGTTTGATTTGGGGCTATCCTGCATTATGATCACCCATCCCTCCCAAGAGCAACAGAGGGTCTAGGGACCTCCTGCAAATAGAGCCTTTCAGACATCTGTCTTCTTTCAAAGTTTTATCACCAAGGGGCATTTTTTAAGAACTGTAACTGCAGCAATCATAGTTTAATTCTGTTAAATAAATTCTGGTATATGGTAGGTTAGGTTTTGCATTCCAGCTCTGGTCATCCCTAGCTATAGCAGTTTGGTTAAGTTATTTAACCTCTCTGTGTACCACTACTTTCTGTCTGTAACATGTGAGTATAAAAATGTCCACTCCAAAGGTTTATGAGGGAAAATTAATTAGGTTTTTAAAAAGTTAAATAAAATAATGTATAAAAATCGTAACAAGGCCTAACAAATAAGTATGACACCTTGGGCTTCTTTTATTTTTCCTTTCCTTAAATCCTCTTGACACTTCAGTCAGTGACTTGGTTTCCTGAGGATTAATGCTTCATGTAGTCCTCATCTGTTTGGCAGAGACAGAGGAGAACGCCCTATATGCAAGGAAATGAGGTCGCCCTGGCTTTCTGCTTTTCCCTTCTTTTAATAGTTATAAATACAGAAGTAGCTATTACATGTCAGAGGCGTCTTAACATTATGTATTTATAGTTAGGACAGAGCAAGGCATACCATTCTGAAATTCATGCTTCAGCATCTTGCTCATGGCTCTGATAGTTTTAAAGTTCATCATAAATTAGAGCTCATTTTAAAACCAGATCGGCACATGAAAGAACATTGTAGATTATCTGAACTGCTAAGGTGGAAGTCTGTGGTTGGTAGCTCCAGAGAGATTGATGGTTCCTTGGACGCTCTGCTCTGTGACTGGGAGTTGAAGGTGTAATCTGGGAGAGCAGATATGCGAGCTGTCCTCAGAAGTTGAACGGTCCACTCCAGCTAAGTCATCTAGACTGGGATCACAGTTTCCATGTTCACACCTATTTTTGTAGAGCTAAGCCTTCCATGCGTTTGGAGAGAAATACCTATTTACTAGGTACAGAGAGGGACAAGGAACTTCTCACCGCCAGAACTGGGTGAGAGTCTGTTGTTGAATCCCAGGCTAGAGCTGAGTTCTGGGCAGAACAGCTGTGGTGAGATGCAGGTGTTGTGTGGCATCTAGCCACGACTATCAAGCTGTTCATCTGAGTGGCTGGTTCAGGTTTCAGAGCTGGGGTGGGGAGAGGGAAACAGGAAGGAAGGAGAGCTAAGTGGCTCCTGGGAGCTTTTCTCCTGGTCTAGTGTTTCCCTGAACCGTAATTACGGTCATGTGCCCGAAGCCTTGATAGCAGGAACAGAGAATCTCTTTGGCGAAGTGCCTAACCTGTAATACGATCTGAGTGTCTTTGGACAGGCAGGAGATCCCAGAGAAACTGTGATTAGTGATTTATAAATGTAAAATAGCACATTGTGGCTGAGCACAGATCCTTCCTTTACACTCCTGAGAGCTCTAAGATCCATGAAAGAAGAATGTAGCCCTTTGCGTAGGTAGGAATGCAGACGCTTGTTTCAGCCACTGATTCTTGTCCCTACCCTCCTACCAGTAATACCACATAATACAAGGACCTCCTGTGAGCAAGGAGCCCCTCATGGCTCAGAGCTGTTGTGTGTGCTTACAGATAGGTGGAGTTCAAATGACAGGCAGAGTTCAAATTAACTGGAAGATGCAGCTCTACCTTTTTAAATGTGTCTGATGCGTAGCTTAGATCGGAGGAAATAAGGCAGGCTGAAAGAGACATGTTGGAACTAGTTGGACATAAACTGTCTATTTAATTTATGAGATTTTCTGGAGATAAATGTCTCTATTATAATTTCTCCCAAGGCTCAAGATGTGGCCTAAAAATAAATTAAGAGGGTATATATATATATATATATATATATATATTGTATGTGTATGTGTGTAGGTGTGTAGTATTGGTTATACAGACACTGCATTTTTGATCCAAAATCAGATCACATACTTCACATATTTACAGCAAAGGCATGAGCCAAACACCTAGACATCCTGTGCAGGCTGCAAATTTGGCACACTGAGGAGATTAATGATTTAATGCTTTTATAACATATTCTTTAAACATGTGTCTGTATTTATATGGAAGTCTGAGGGCTACTTTGGGCATGGCTAGTGGCTTCACTCAGCTTTACCCCTTCTGTTGTTCCAAGCATTTCACTGGAGATGATAGGGAGACCTCAGGAAGGCCACTGAATGTGAACCTGGTTTTGAAATACAGAGAGAATTTTAATAAGCAAAGTTAGCCTAAGGAACGATTTCAAGATTAGGAAAGTAAACACCTAGAAATTCCCGTTATATGGAATTCCAGAAATTCCAGCAACCTCAATGAAACCTCCATGCTAATAGCCACAACCAAGAAAAACCCAAATGATAAATAATAAATGTATTTTAAAATGGAAATAGTTTCCTTTTTTTAATAATCATTGTTGCTTGAATATGCTGATTATACTAACAAAGTGGTTTTCTTTTCTCCCATGTTCAATTCATTATAAGGGTTCATGAACTGGAGTTACACTAAGAGGTTTAATGAACAGAGCATAATATAAACAAACATAATTGTGACAGTTGAGGGATAAAGATGAGAAGTCTCCCACCTCACACTGGCTAGTCTCCAAATCTCCAATTCTTTGAATATCCTTCAGTATATTCCCAATGGCGGAAGCTGTAGTTTGGTTTTTGTTTGTTTGTTTGTTTGTTTATAACATCTGTGCAACACATCCTAAAGCAGGGATTAGAAATGGTCTGTTTAGTCAACTTAGTGTCAAAGAAAGAAGAGAAGAGGGATGAAGGAGGGAGAAAAGGAAGGACATTGAATGTCCATGGCTTTAACAAAATCCAATAAACCTAACAAGGTTACTGTGTTATCTCTTTTCCATAGTTCCTTCTTGTTTATATCACACACACACACACACACACACACACACACACACACACCCACACCCTCTTTTATTCATACTCAGCACTTGACCTGAAAAAGCTTTGAACTTGAAACCTCTGCTGAAAGGCTCTTATTTTCCTGATATCACAGTTAGTGATGGCCTTTGTTTTTTTTTGTTTGTTTGTTTTGTTTTGAAAATGATATATTTGCATGGAATAATAGAGAAAATCTTTGTGTGTTTGAGAAGGGAGTGTATGGTTAGTATGGCTGTTCTTTTTTTTTTTTTAATAATATGTTTTTATTATGTTAGTCACCATACCGTACATCCCTAGTTTTTGATGTAAAGTTCCATGATTCATTACTTGTGTATAACACCCAGTGCACCATGCAATACGTGCCCTCCTTAATACCCATCACCAGCCTATCCCATTCCTCCACTCCCTTCCCCTCTGAAGCCCTCAGTTTGTTTCCCAGAGTCCATAGTCTCTCATGGTTCATTCCCCCTTCTGTTTAGCCCCCCCTTTCTTCTTCCCTTTCTTTTCCTACCAATCTTCCTACTTCTTATGTTCCATAAATGAGTGAAACCATATGATAATTGTCTTTTCTCTGCTTGATTTATTTCGCTTAGCATTATCTCCTCCAGTCCCATCCATGTTGCTGCAAACATTGAGAAATCGTTCTTTTTGATGGCTGAGTAATATTCCATTGTATATAGGGACCACATCTTCTTAATCCAGTCATAGTGATGGCCTTTGATTGCTCTTCCAGCTTTGGACTCATTGTCAAATAAATGAAATCACTGTGTGAACTTGAACACATTACTTAAAGTTTCTGACCCTGGTTGCCTTATGTGTAACATAGACACATGACAGATCAATAGCTATATTGTATTGGGATTATATACAGCAATATAAAGTTTGTTTTTTGAGAATAAAATGACTTCATCTTTTATTAATATGCAAACATGTTTCTCCCTCCACTGCCCATATGCCAGCCACGGTGTTGTCTGTGTGACTGTGTCAATCCATAGCTGACTTTATTGATGGTAATGTGGCTAAACCAGTTTTTTGGGCCTCTAGACTCATGTACATATGCAAAATATTTATATTACAACATATGCTTTATTATCTCGTCTCAGAAAGAAGATAAACTTTCCATGGGGGTCTTTTTTTCCTCCTTTGACTCACATACATTGACATATCGTTTGATGAATGCTTAGTATATAATGATGGGCTAGGTACCGATGTTTAGATGCATTTTTATATGCTAACTCTCATAAAAGTCCTAAAAAGAGGAAATTACTTTTATCTAAAGTCTTATCTTAAAAACCCATGCATTTATTCTGCCTTTCAAAGAATAGCAAAAAGAACAACATCCAGGAATAACTAAAGATGTGAAGATCAGAGACCCAAAATATTGCCCTAGCTTCTGTCTGTTGGACAGAACAAAGTACGTATTTCTAAGTGAAATTCTTCCACCTGATATCAAAAGAATTTCTATTTTCAAATGCGAAATCTTATTAAAATAATCAAAGGAAGTCTTAGTCTTGTCTGAAGAGATACCAATTAAGAGTTTATCATCCTATTACTGACAATCACAGTAAAAATTCACACTGGAAGCTAAACTATCATCATAATAAATATGGATATTATTCTGAGTAGAACAGAAATCTGGCCTAGAAATCTGTATAAATAATTGTATTTCAATGGGGTCAGAAGGGTTGGGGGTGGGAGGGATATGTGGAATATGGACACCAACCTATGAGACTTACTAGAATTTTCATTGAGGGGCGCCTGGGTGGCACAGCGGTTAAGCGTCTGCCTTCGGCTCAGGGCGTGATCCCGGCGTTATGGGATCGAGCCCCACATCAGGCTCCTCTGCTATGAGCCTGCTTCTTCCTCTCCCACTCCCCCTGCTTGTGTTCTCTCTCTCGCTGGCTGTCTCTATCTCTGTCGAATAAATAAATAAAAATCTTAAAAAAAAAAAAAAGAATTTTCATTGAATCTTTAATCCTTACCAAATAATCAGGATTTGATGTCTTAAGATTCTTAGAATCTTTAAAGAAATAAATATTTAATAATTTTAATAATTTTTAAATTATTTTAATAATAATTTTAATATTTTTAAAATTATTAAATATCATTTACTTCAGTAATGATAAACATTTTTTAACAGAATAACATATATCTATGGAATGCCAATTTTGAATTAAGTTCTTACCATGCTAGGCACTACAGAGGGTACAAAGAAATGAAATTAAGGAACTAGCTTCCAAGAAGCTAACAATCTAGTTTGGGCTCATATATATAAAAATAATTGAATAACACTAACATGAAGGCTCTTTTAGTTAATGGACTTTGTTTTATCCACCAGTCTATGTCCAGAGCTAAAAACAGTACTAGCACCTAGTAGTCACTTAATAAATATTTAACCAGACTAAACAAATGGAAGGGTGAGAGAGAAATAGTAGTTCCTGATAAGTAATGGAAAAGATATTATGAATGTCTCTTAGTAGTACCCAGATAGTATGGGATCAAATGTCAAATTAACCATAAAGGACATAGTTAAGGAGTTTGAAGGATGAAAATTAAGAGGCTTAAAAGAAACTATGTTTCTGAAGGTGCCCATCATGTTGTCTGACATTTGCTAAATCCTAACAATTGCCAGTTCCTCAAATCTAATGTAGTAATTGAGTAAACTATGTCTTTTCCATAACCAGAGATATGTATGTGGACAGACATGATAATTTAGGTCAACTAGAATGAAATAAAGTCTTGTATTCATAACTAATGAGTTGCAGATTAGTAGACCACTTGCTTATTGAGTAAATTTATTTCCTTTGTTTTCAGTTCATAATTTATTATTTTTACCCATATTCTATTAATTTGTTTTTTTCACCTATATTTTTCACCCATGTTCTATTATTTTTCACCCATATTTTATTATTTTACTTTCCATTATTAGCCAATTGTTTGAGTCTCTCTTTTTCATCAGTGATTTGTGTTTTAATTTAGTCAGTATTGCATAGATTCCTTCCAAATATACTGTGGATTGCAGCTTCTTAAACACTTCTCCTCTGTGAAAAGAAATTGGTTTGTTTGTAATCTGTGATAACCTTCTAAACTTTGAAATGGTCTTTTTATATCAGGCTCTCTTTCGGCAATTCTGTTAAACATTTGTACACTGAAGTGGTACAGTATGCACATTTCAACTGGAAAATCATATTGGAGCATAGTATTTAAAAAAAAAAACACCCTGTCACATGGATAGATATTTAGACCTCAGTTATTACACCTGCATTATGTTTTCATTCCTTTCATTTATATCAGTCATCACGCACGTTGACTACTGCTTTTCAGATACCTCAGTAGGTATGTTGGGGCTAGAGAGTGTGTTTCATGTTGTCTGAACTCAAGAACCTTTATCCTTGGTGCGCTTGGGTGGCTCAGTCGTTAAGCGTCTGCCTTCAGCCCAGGGCGTGATCCCAGGGTCCTGGGATCAAGCCCTGCATCGGGCTCCCTGCTCCGCTGGGAGCCTGCTTCTTCCTCTCCCACTCCCCCTGCTTGTGTTCCCTCTCTCGCTGGCTGTTTCTCTCTCTGTCAAATAAATAAATAAAATCTTAAAAAAAAAAAGAACTTTTATCCTTATGATAGCAATAAAGAATGCACACATTGTTTGAAAAAATAACTACAGAGAGGGATGTGGGTACAGTAAGTGCCAAATGAGTTGCTCCAAAAAAAAGCTCTGTAAGAGTTCAGGATTGGAAAAGAGATCAGTAAGTATGGAATCTGATGACAGTGGGGGTGGGGACTTCACAGAAGAGGTGACAGCTGAGCTGGGCCTTGAAGGACAGATGGAGAGAAGCAGAGAGTGTTTCATGTGGATATAGAAAGAGAGAATGTGGCAGGTGCACTGAACAAAAAGGCGAGAAGGCATGATACAGGAGAGAGTGAGTTTACTATGTTATCTACGATGAAATCCAGTGTGGTGAGTATTAAAAGATGTCTGGAAAAATTAGGTTGGAGCTACGATGTTTGAGGGAGTTACTTAAATTTCTAGAAGTAGATGGCATATTTATAAACTCTGTATCTATGTAGTAATAATAACAATATTTCAAAGCAATTTCCAGTTTACAAATCACTTTTATATATCCAGTTTCTCATGTGATCTTTATGGTAACCCTGTAAGAAATATTCTTAAAGTTAAAATCATAGGTAATAGAAACTGAGGGTCAAACTGTGGAGGTTTACGCAATGTCACAGATCTGAACATCTGTCGGAACACACATGTGAATCCAAGTATGACCTTAAATCCCATGTTCGCCTTACCACTCCACTTTACTTCTGAGAAGATGACTACTAATCATTATCATCTGACTAAGATGAAATGAACTCACTTCTGGCTAGATAATACCATTAGAACAAACGGAGGCGTGGTCACCCTTTGAGAAGAAGAGGTTGCTTAATCTACATCCTCTGCATTATTTTCAATACAATGGCTCATTCGAGATTCTGCCACTTTTACCAATAAACAGACCATATATGGATTTTAACCTGAATTTCTCTGGAGATGCTGCAAACTCCTTTCTATGTCATTATAACATAAAATTAAATAGTAGTTTCAACTTTTTCTGATTTCACATTCCGTTCATATGCTAAATTGTTATGACATCTTTGTGATTTAAACATACCAGGTATCATTATGCCCACTTAACAGTTGTATGAAGGCAAAAAGAGAACAATCTACCCATCATCTGACTCGTATTTGTGGTGGAGCCAAGCATCCTGACTCTCAGATTAGCTAACAGTCCACAATTCTAGGCTGCTGCCTAGATACTCATCATTACGGTTTGCATTTGCTAGAACAATTGAGCAGCATGTATCAGAAGATATGAAAATATCTGTTGAGAAGTTAGCATATTTGGATTCTTTCTGGAAACTTGCAATTTCAAATGAGCTCCAGGCCTTTCTATCATTGTACTTGGTGCTATAAAATGAACAAATTAACATTAATCTATTTTTAGCTCATGTAACTGTGTACTAAGACACTTACCGTGACTAAAGATTGCTGGAGGGAGGACACTATCTTTCACTTCCAAGATGAGCTATACAGCAGAAAAATGGCCATGACTCTGATGTGATGTTGAACACACACCAATCTAGCTTCTAAGTATTAGAGACAAAAAGGGGTTATCTTCCTGGGCAATGACACTAAAAAGAGACAAATTTCCCATAATACATTACAGTGAGGTCTAAGTTATGACTTTCTTCTCTCCTCCTTCTAGCTGGATGTGAAAGATTTCATTTGGCTTCTTGCAATTTCCAGGAGGATTAAAGTACAAATAGTATAGCCAAGGGACCCATCAATGGCAATAGAATAGAGTTAGTTAACCTTGACTAAAGTTAATTTAAGTACTGGAAATGGTAACAGGCAAGGATTAGGAAGGCAGATGCTAGTTCAGACTTTTGTCATGTATCTTGCCACCTTCCCTAATGTTTCAACTAATTTGTTTCTTATTTTTAAAATAAAAACTGTGTACCTTATTTGCTGTTAGATACTAGTCATATAGTTTGCTCATCTCTCTGTTCCTTTGAAATTTATATGATCACTGTCAAGGATGTGATAGTATAATTCAAATTCAGCAAGACTTTAATTTACTGTACATTGGGTGATAATAAAAATATCAAAGCATATTACATTGCCTTTCTATTACACTTTTCCAAGAAGAACAGGGATCTTAACAGCATTTGATTTTGGTTTAGGAATAAACTTGTCTGGTTCAGGTTATTCCTCAATAGACCAAACAGGTTTTTATATTTATATGTGATGTTATGTTATGTTTTGGCAAAATTCAATTGATAATAAGGGGTAGAATAGTCTCTCTCTACAATTTTTTGCTAAGTACATTTAGACACACACACACACACACACACACACACACACACACATACACACAAACACACACACACTGGGCTCCTAACCAGTTTCTTTCTTACACACGTGGAAATTGGAAGTAGAAGAGAACCTAGGATGTGTGTTTGAAAGGGGCAGGATGATTTCATTTTTTTCCTCTCTCTGAGCTGACTTTAACTCAGGGTCAAGCCCGTCACCCATAGCTGGCTGCTTCATGGTGCAGCTGGGGCACCCCACATACGGAGCGTCTGCCAGCCTAGTGCTTGCCAGGTCAGGGCTCCAGAGATTCTGTAAAATGTTACTGTCTAAAGGCTTCTGATAAAATTCGGTGGTCATGTGTTAGGGCATTACATTAGAATAAGATTGTTTCTAAATGGACAGAGGGTTAAATTAGCCATTGTAACTGTCATATTTTAAATATAACTGTCAGAAATACAAGCACAAAGGATGTAAAGCCACATTTTTAGACTGGGAAACAAAATGAACAGAAGATAGCATTTTCATCAAATGAAATGTTTAAATTTGAATATTTGGAGAATAATTTTTCTGGGATTACCACCTTTCCCAGAGAAAAATTAAAGTTAAGGTATTTCGTCTTAACACCGCCTTTTGCTGGTTAGGCTGGTCCCCTTCATTAGATGCTGTAGTCATGAGGTTATACAGGGACACAAAGCCACCAAGCTCACAGGGCAGGGGAGCAGCTCAAATAAATTCTGCGTATGTGAGTTAAACTGCTGAAATGATGATGCCTCTGAACTAAGGACCAGAGTGAGAACCCTGTTGTGATTTTGGTATTAGGAGACAAAGATGTCATCTACTTTGTGTGATCTATTAGTGTTGTTAGAAGAATCAAATGAGATAATGTATCTAAAAGCCCTTTGAAAAGTGCGAAAGGCTATATAAGGACACAGGGGTCCTTGTTTGACCTACATTATAGCAAGATCTTTGATTAGCTGAGAAGCTGACCACACAGGGTAACTAAGAGACTGAACTACCATCCAACTTTGATAAAGGAGAGCTTGATGAAAGGGGTGATTTTGTTTATTAAATTTGATAACCCTGAAAGCTTTCTTAAAATTTTAATTTAAATTCATATAGTTGAGAAATGTTTTTGAAAAATAGTAATTTTTTTTGTTTTGTTTTGTTTTAGTATATAGAGTAGCAGCATCAGAAAGGAAGGGGAAGGTTTTGGAATCTGACTTCTCTTTTTTGGAACCTGATTCCCATAATTTATTGTGTGATCTCAGCCAGGTTAAGTTCTCTGAACCTGTAAAATAGACTAACCATTATATTTTTTTGAAGATCATGTGATTTAACATAATATATAGTACTTAGCATGTTTCTAGAAGTTAGTAAGCATAGAGGTAAATCTGACTTCTTTTCCCACCTGTAATAATGTAGATCAGTGTTGCACAAAGTGCAGTATCTGAACCAACATTTTAGAATTACCTGGAGGGATGAAAATGCAGATTCCTGAGGCCTGTACCAGACCTTTTACAGGTGGATCCTAGGAATGCATTTTTCAGTAAACATTCCAGCTAATTAAACTTACCACGGTCAATGATTATTGATTTAGATAGAGACTTATAATAGAAGCTAGTATTTACTCTGCAAGGTTGTTCAATTTGAGGATATAGGAACAAAATTTTAAGCTCAACTGACCTGGTAACTGCATGGAAGTTTCTAGTTTCTTTACGTTAATTTTGTCTGTTTTGCTATCATTTGCTTCTTTATCCCAAGAAGAGCCAGAAGAGCGATTAAATATTTCTTTTAATTAGGGATCTTAGTAAATAAAGGTCTTCCAGGTCTTACTGTACTTCATTGTAATTCAGCATTGGATATGGATGCATGCAGAAAGAAAATTAATAAGCAATAAATCATGTTGAATTTGTCATCTCAAGAAACCAGTTTGAAGTTGATAAACAAACAGAGACCAAATAAAGATTTGTCCTTTCCTTGCCAAAAAAGGCAGAAGGAAATAGAAAAGTTCAAGCTAGATGCTTAGCAGCCCTGCCCCGTATGCTCACTTACCAGCAAAAAATTAGACATACATTTTTAATACGTTAAGCTAAATGTTGAGTCCATTTATTTTTGACATTTTTAAATGTTTATTCATAAATCCTTCAAAGATGGGTAAAGTATATTTAGGCTGAAAAATATGTCAATTTGACATTAACTTAAAAGTCTGAACCTTATCCAAAGAATAAACTATTGAAATTGTGGAGAGTATTAATGACATCTAATAGCTTGTTGAAAAATACATAAGTCAAACTCAAAAATAGGCAGAGCAAGAATAAGGTTTATAAGGATCTCTCTGTACAGAGAGGAGGTGTGTGTGTTGGAGGGGCGGGTGCCTCATGAATGAGAAAGAGGTATATATTTATAGCAGTGGGAACTGAAATATTCTGCATAGTGGTCTGAAGTTAATATATGATCAAGATATGAGTTTATAAATTTCATCTCTTTTGCAGTTTGTTGAAATATCAAGGCCCTTTGACAGTTATCAGGGATACCAATTATCTTTTCAGGAGGTTCTTTCCTAGCATGTGGTTGACAATTAAGTTACCTTAAGTAGTAATACAAGTCTACAGCTCCGTTGAAAGCTCTCTGTTCACCCATAATGTGAAGTTGCGAGTAGACGACTTTACCTGCTCTTCCTATTTTCACCTTACCTTCCTTATATAGGAAAGCCTTGCTTAGTTATTGCATACGTTCTCATGGATGCTTGCTAGCCAGCAATTTAGATGGCCCTAGATATTTCCTCACTCTTTGACCATTAAGAATGTAGTCTTAGCGCACCTTGGGGGCTCAGTCAGTTAAGCGTCTGCCTTGGGCTCAGGTCATGATCCTGGAGTCCTGGGATCAAGTCCCACATTAGGCTCCTTGCTCAGCTGGGAGCCTGCTTCTCCCTCTGCCTGCCCTTCCCCCAGCTTGTGCACGTGCACGCTCTCTCTCTCTGACAAATAAATAAAAAAATAAATTTTTTTTTTTTTAAAAAAGAGTGTAGTTTTACTTATGTCAATTCAAAATACATCCTTTGGACTGGGATTGCTGGGGAACTGGACCACCAAAGTGCCTCCATTCTAGCTAAGCTCTTGATATTCTTGTGATCTTAGAGTAATATCCCAATCTGGCAGATGGTGGCCTCCTTCTAGGAATGTACAAATAATTTAATGCAAGCCAAAGTTCTAACATTCTGGAATAGAACCAATGGATAGTTCATTCTTTAAACATAAAATAGTCCTTACCCAATGGGCCAAGAGATCTGCCAGAATCAATTTAGAGCAGAGGTACCAAGCCAGAGAACAAAATCTTGTTTTGGTTTGGTTTATTTGTTTAGATTCCTCTCAGTCTTCCTGGTTTATTTCTTCAGGCTTAGTTAGGATGACCAAATCCCTGTCTGTGACTATTATTCTATATAAATTGTTAATGGTACCTCTTCTCCAAAATGTTTCCTTCTTTAAAAGTGTTCCAATTTGGTTGCTAAATTATGTGTCCACCCTTGTCAGACTACAAAGCTACTTCCTTTGGGAAGCCTTTTCTGACTCTCTGGAGCCAGATTGGATTCCCTTATTGTACTCTCTCATAGCACTATGCATTTCTACTTCATTGTATTTATCGTAAGTATAAGTAAGTTTTGGTACCCATAGACTTAATATGTTTTTCCCTGCTAGAGTATAAGCCTGATAAGGACAGAGTCTCTTTGTGGTTGAGGGTGGCATCTCAGTGCCTAGCAAGTATATAACAAGCATTCAGTAAATATTTGTTGAACACATGCATGTATATATTGCATGCCATCTACCAAGACTAAGCTCCTTTTTCAATAAGTGGGCCCATGTGGTCATCTATGAAGAAGTTAATGCCATCTGCCAATGCTGTGAGAGGGGTCTATACTGCCCTTAACATGTCTATGAAGCTCCTCTAAATGGCTCTCGGGAGGCCAAGAGTGGAGGAATATCCCCCCTTAGAAACCACCAGAAAATCTGCTGTCCATATGAGACCTGGGTTCCCCTTCGTAAAGGTCAGAGGCCACAGCACAAAGAGGCCTTTTGTGGGTTCTGAGGAGACTCCCTGGCTTTGAGCTACTTCTGGGGGCTTACTTAGTGGTCTTGACTCTGGCTTCAAGGCCTTAGGCTTTTTCCACCTGCCCTGACTCCCTACTTGAGTAGTCCCAAGAAAAGAAAATGTGAGAAGAGACAGAGAGGCTGGAATGAGGAATGTAGAGAAGCAGAATATATCCTACTGATACACCATAGATTTTCTCTTCCTATGTGACCTTATACTTCTCATCCTACTGTACAGAGTTATTTTGAGCAGGGGTACCATATCCTATGGGGAAATGAGTCTTCCCTTGTGGAACTTAGGTACTTACTGTCATTGAGCACTACATTTCAAGGACATGCAAGTCCTCTGAAACTATGAAGCTTGTCTTTCTCCAGGTGCTTCAAATCCTTTATCCTGGTATCCTGGGGACCTGGCAGGGAAGCCACAGCCCTGTTCCCAATAATAAGATCCAAACAATCTTATCACAAAGAAAATTAATTGGACAATAAGAGTAAATGCTAAGCTGTGCACACTAAGCCTATATAATTCCAGCCTAATGCTGATAAAATTGGTATTTTAGTTATCCTGTGCAGTCCTTTCAGTTACAATTGCTATGATATTTTGGAAATACCGAAAATGGTTAATGAACCACCAATACCTGCTTATCCATTCCCTGAGTACCTGAGACACCTAGATTAGGAATCATCACATGAGATTACCTCTAGTTCTTTTTTTCAACTCTAACTTTCCTTGACTGTAGATTAATTTATATCAGTTTTAATTTTCAGAATGTTGGCCAGCGTAAGAACACATGCCCTTGTGGTGGTTAGTCCTAAAATATTAATGAGTCGTCTATTCCTTTATAAGTCAAAGGTGAGTAGGCCACTTCTGTATAATACCTGCAATCCTTATTAAATATATAATGTTCAGTTAGCAATCTGCATTTTTAGGTATAGGGTATGCAGTAACGAAAGGCACCTCTAACATCGCTGGCTGGAGATTATGCAAGTATAACTGATTACTGAGATTTAAATGCAAGTGACATAATACAACACAGGAAACTGTAAGATTTAACAGAATCTGAAAATCTGAATGATGGGGGACTTTATCTCTAGGCAAAGAATGAAGAGGGAAACATTTTTCAACTAGATTGGATATTCTCTTCCGTATGAGTACCCACAGTTCATTGCCCCTGGTTTCTTCTGGATCGATCATATTGTTCTAAATGAATGATGCTGTCAGAGTTTTAAAGAATGACAGGGAGTTCTGCAGTCAGGTCTGGATATAATGAAAACGCCCTGGCAGCTTCTTTGGCTTCATCAGGGCAGCAGGATTAAATTTGAAGTGATAAAAAGCTGTTTGACTGCATTTTCAGTATGTTTATCAGAAGAAGCTGAAAGTACAAGATAACTTCTGCAAGAAATTTGGAAGTTGAAATGGGTATCAGAACCAGCTGAAAGGAATCTGCCGCAGTTGAACGTTACTCAGTTTCCACCGCCAAGAACCAGAACGGCACTTTTCTTCCAGAATTATTTTTAACTAGCTTGGAAGTCATCCAGGTTTGAATCTCCCAAAAGCAATTTGGTAAATGTGAGAGGGACTAACTGGGTTCTGATTCAAAAGACAGGTGCACCTGGATGTCTTTTGTACAACTGTGAAAATCCACAGGACGGTCATCACTTACCATTCCACAGTGGAACAGCTTAAGTGTGAAATGCAGTTTCTTCCAAAGGTGATGAAAGCCAGCAAGACATATCAAAGTTAAGCCAAGCAAATGCATACACACCTATTTTCCTTTTCTCCTTCCTCAGAAAAAATATCCAGACAATAAAGTGAAAGATTTATGACCAGAAACATGAGAGACAGCTGCATATACCTAACAGAAATTACAGTTGCCACTTTAAACCTGTCTAAACGATGTGCAAGTTCATTTGAAATGTCATGAGATAAACTGGCTACTACCAGCTGGTAGTTGTTAAAATTTTGTAAAATAAGGAAAAGTAGGAGCCTTTGTGTTAAACAAGGAAGCAAAAAATAGGTAGACTCTGAAATGGGAAATACTACAGATGATCCTGGATAAAGTCTCCCTGACGTGAATAGAGGTGTTTGCTTTGGATAAAATAAACCAGAATGTGTCCCATGCATCATGTGATTATTGCCTTAAAGGTCTTCTCAAACTCAGGACAGGAAATGAATAGATGACTCAGTAGGTATAGATAAAAAGGTACCCCAGATCCGTAGACTGTTTTGTTAGTTAGTTTAAAGGAGAGGTTACTCATGTTTCTTTGATAATGGAAATGTATTTTAAAGATTTACAAAGAAGGGAAGAAGATAATAATCATAGTGTTCTTGAAATAGCTGCATGTTCCAAGCTTCAAGAAAGAACAAGAACCTCATGATAATCAGGTCAGTCTATAGAGAATGCGATGGGCTTTAGCAGGAAGGTTGACTCAGATCCACGGCAGAATCTGGAGGATTACTGATCTAGTGCTCTCCCACTAATTGTTTTAAGTATGCAATTTGTCTCTCTTTTCTATAGTGACTTTTCTACTTTCCTTTCTATGATCAACTGACTCCTTTATCTCTAGCTTGATTCTGTAGGAGAGATGCTGATAGGTTTAGTATATTAACATTCTTCCTATCTATGCAGATCTTTTATCTGTGGGTACATAATAAACCAAAGGCCAACCTCTGTAAGGGCCTTCTTTGAATCAGGTGATCCCTGGACAATCAGGTGTGGCCAGGGAGGTGACAGCAGGCAGTCTGCTTACGTACATGGAAGGACTTAGAAGGAAATGTTAAAAGAAGGTTGAAGGTTAACTGGTATTCTAAGTCTTGGCTAATCTACTTACCCCCAAGTGATTCAAGAAAAACATTTTATGTTGGCAGTTGAAAATAATCCAACTCCATAGGTCAGGACATTTCAATTGAAATTATGATGGTCATGATATACTTCATGGTGAGATATAAAGAAAGAAGTATGTTACTCTTATATTTGTTGAGCATTTACTATGTACCAGACACTTTGCTAAATATTTTTATACATTATTACCTTTAATTCTCACCATAAAGCTTTCAAATGCTTTGATAGGTTTAATATAACAACACTATCAGTTGATTAAATTTAGCCTATTATAAGCAATGAAATTGTATCCATACATTTAAATAAAAATGACAAAACATGCACCAATTGAATGAGGAGTTAGAAGTTTGACCCGTTAGAGTATGATAAAAATAAGTTTGATAAAACATTAATCTTTGTCTTATTTCCTGTTATAATCATTGTATTTGTCAAAATATCAATTTAACACCAAACTAGATAATTATTTATTCAGTTATGAGTCACAATAGATTCATACTAGAAAACAGCAATCCTTGGATGTTGTTTCTTATATATAAGTTATATAAATATATGTATATGTGTGTGTGTGTGTGTGTGTGTATACATATTACTGCACTGCATAACTTCAGGCACTCATTCTACCTCTTGGAAGGTCAGTTTCTTTAGCTGTAAAAGAGTTAATAGTTTCTGCTTTATCATACTGACAGGTTTTGGTGAAAAAAATATAATTAAAAAGTGCTATAAATTGTAATATGGTGTTATTAATGGGCCACATTAATTGATGGGGTACCAATGTTTTATTATTCTTATTAGTATTTAGCTTGTGCTATGTTGTTTTGGAAAATTATAATTATAAATATTAAGGGAAAGGAATTGAAGTGACGGAAATGAATTACAGTGCTTTAAAATATCAGTATAAGAGAGAAACTATAATTTACACATATAAATTAGGGCAAATGATGGAAACACCTAGGTTATATTATCTGATATGGCTTTGTAATATAATACTTGGAAATTTACCTCAAAAATGAAATCATTATTTAACCTCTAAATTAATACCTGAAAATCTTTTAAATGTTTTTGAAAGTACTCTGTAGTATACTGATCAAATAATTGTCCCATGTTCTTTTATTTTTCACTTTTTAAGGTAACACAAACTTTCTACTCCTTTAGAAATAAAAATTGTAAAGGGCTTGCCCAAAAGATGAACAATATACATTATAAAAAATGAGATTTGACCCAGTTGTGAACCGTAAAGAGGACAATTTGGAAAACAGTTCAAAAGGACTGTATTTGAATTAGTAGAGATCCGTGATAATCCATTTTAGGTCCCTATTAGTACAAGGGAGTGCATGTCACTCTATCGGTAGAAGATGCTAGAACTAGTATTGGTCACCAGCTTTCTTCTAGAACCTGATCCGCTTTACACATGGCTATAACCAGAAAAGTTTCCATTTATATATCACTGTAACACAGCCAGGTTTGTGAACACTGGAATAGAACCACCAGAATTTATTTGAGCTACATATATAAAACTCAAAAGTTAAATACCTTTTAGTCCATTCATATTTTGTATTATGGTTTTGCTTTCTTTTATAGTAAAGCTTAACATTCCAGGCTCTGGGTTTGAATCCTGCCTGACTTCACCACCTAGCAGCTTAGGCAAGTTTCTTATTCATCCTGTTTCTATTTTCTTAGTTGTAAAATGGGTTAATATAATGCATCTCACAGATCGGTCCACATGATTCAAGTGGGTGCTCTGTAATCTATGTTAAATTATTGGCATGAAGCCTGACCCATGATAAGGCTCAACTGTAGTTAATCATCCTCATTGTTGCATAGCTCCAGTCTTGCTTTATTATTCTTTTAGAGTGCACGGATACTCCAAGGGCCTTCATGTCACTCCATGGGTTTCTCTGTTTAGACAAGAGTCTATTTGAGCAACCACTGATCACCAAAACAGACCTGATACGAAACATCCCTAAACAGACAATAATATATGAAAAAGTCCTGTAAAAGCGGTACTAACCCATCTTTCTCTTTCCTTTTTTTTTCCACCTGAAATAAAACTTTTAAGACAAGATTACTTCTTTCCCTTAATTGTCATTCTGACACTTAGAACTACATAATGTAGAAATCAGCTTCCATTTGTTAAAAGGTGGGGAGGGACAATCAAGTATCCACCAAATCGAGCAGGCTCTTTGAGACTGAAAAACGAAGCAGGCCTCTCCTTACAGTTTACACAGTTTTATTCAGGGTAACTTACTGACAGAGGGGTTCAGGTAGACAGTGATCCAGCTGCAAAGTCTGGACCTTAGTCCACAGATTTTTCAGAGCTAGGGGAGGAGCAGAAGGACCTTGTAGTGAGATCAAAGGGCTTGCATTCTCCCAATGGACAGCTAACCTTTAATTAGAGTTTGTGGCACCACCTGCGCGTCAGGAAAGAGAAGACTGTGTGATATCTAACAGATTCATGGGAGGCCAAAGCAAGCCTTCCCCCATCCCTGCTTTGACAGGCATTTCTAAGGTATGTTTATTAATCTCTAGGGGGCCTGTTACACAGAGCCCCAAGAGAGGTCATCAAACGAACATGAACAAGATGGAGGGCCGAAGATGGAGTTAATATTGTCAGCACTCCTGCAACATTGATGCAGGACTGCAGCCATCAGAATGCAATCCCCTCCTATTATTCAACATACTCACCTTCTTTATAGATGAATTTTAGTCTTGTGCCCCTCCCTCCAACCCCCCTCTTACCATTAAAAATTGTTTTTTGCTTTTTCTCAGTGAACAGCCCCTATATATAGGTATTTTTTAAAACTGTCCTTGGAAAGCTTTAGCTTCTATTATTGTTTTGCTTTGCTGTAAAATCTACCTTACTTACAATTAAATGAAATATGCAGTCTTAACAGTAATAGAGTCCTTTACCAAAACATTGAGAATTTCACAAGCTCTTTTTCTTACTGTTGTTGGTAGTTTTTTTTTTTTTTCCCTCCCACTGGAGATTTAGCTGTTATCTCTTGTTCAGGGCCTTGTTATTAAAGAAGGGGGAAATGAATAAAACAAAAGGGCTATATTGATAGGGGTATTCAGTCAAAGAGAACTCTGAATAAATATTTGCGTGATTATTTTTAACATTTGGAAAATAATTATAATGCTGACAATGGCTAAATAGCAATTTTATGCTATATATTGTTATAAAAGTCCATTTTAAAAAAAGCAAAATATATTTACCACAGTTCTTTATTTTAGTGAACTCATCTGAGGAGTTAGCTAAAAAAGGAGTAATCGTATAATGTAAATACAGCAAAGCCAAGAAAATATGATAGAATGTTATTGTTTTAAACTCTTTAATCTGAGCTACAGAGGTCAAAGTATTATAAATTCACAAAAAGCTATGCATACATCTATATACACAGAAAACATTTTCCCTATCCTTCTCTGAGTTATATTGAGAAGATAAACTATATAGTTTTGCAAAGCTTGTAACAGAGAACTGAGCTGTTTATGTCACTCTATCAGATATGCCTTGTAGTCTGTGTTTTATGCATGGTGAATACACTGTTTGTTTGGTTTTTTTTAACTGCAATATCTTTTAAGACAAACATCTTTTAAAACTTTTTCCCCATAGTCTGATTCATGACATGGTCTGTAGGACACTGACGTATGCTGTTTGGGAAGGGAGTTCCACATGCAGATATGTTTGAAAACACTGGTTTGAGCAAAATACCCTCACTCCTTAGCTCTTTGTATATAATAACAGGCATGGTGAATTTCTAAGAACACATAACATTTCCAGAACTTACTTAGCCATATAATATTTTTTCCTCAAAATGCCTTTAGGTCTTATTTTCTACGAAACAGTCTTTTCAGAAATCAAGTTAAAGAAGACTGGCATTATATAATCATCATTTCACTCATTAGTGTATAGTTAAAGATAAATTATTAACAAATGCTTATTTTGTATTGAGTGTTTACCAAATATATAAAAAAAGCAACCATGATCAAGAACTGGTATCCTATGAGAGACGCAATATGAATGATTCTTACCATCACTATACTCATTCTGGTTGGGAAAACAAATAAGTACATTGCAAGGCACAACTGGAAAAATGGCAGAAGAGAGAAGAGAGGAGAAAATATGTTTACCACTCTTAACAGATTTTTGACCTATTATAGGCATCCAAGCATTTGAAGAGACATGAATGTTATAATGTGATACCAACACTAAATGGATAGATGAATGAAATGAGTTATAAGGCCCTTTCAGTCCCTTGCAATCCAGTGATTTGTATGCATAAAACTGTCAGAGTATAATACATGACTATAGGCTATTAAGTACTAAGAATAGTAACAAAATATAGTAGAAATAGAATACAATTTGGAGAAACACAGACTCCAAATCGATGATATAAATCCAAGCAAAGAATTTAATTTTCCTGAGCCTCAACATCCCAATCTGTAAAATGGTCCTAAGAATTGCTATCCCTCTGTAGAAAGTAAAGGATACATGATCTATTGGACCAGGACAGTATGTAAGTGCAGGCAGGCTGGGTCTGAGCACAGAGTTGGGAGTCCTACAGGGCCAGCCAAGATGGTCCTTGGCTTTGTGATAGATAGAAATCAAACTAAGCTGGAGAAAGTGAAAACAAAATTTATTGAATAGCGTGAGTGACAGAATAGCAGACTGACTGTCTGGGAGACTTGGGAAGGAAAGGAGAATGAGTCTCATCATTGGCATAGGGTTAGTAGTTTATATTGGACAGAGGTCTAGGATTTCCTTCAGGAATCCAGGGCACAATGGAAGGCAAGTGTCAGGTGAACAATGGGTGTTATTGCATCAGTCACTGAAGGTAGGGGTGGTTGATGCCAGCATCAGCTGAGGTTTGTTCAAAGCTAATGTCCTGGAACATATTTGGGATCTGGCTTTTTTTAGATGTCACCGGTGTTTGGAGCTTAGGACAAAACTCAAAGAATGATTAACTTTCTTGCTGCCCCCTTGAAGTGGCTGCTTCTTTGGCTAATTCAGAGGCAAAATATAGAACCTGAGTAAATGAGGCCTAACACAAAAACATCAGAGACAGACCCTCTCTAAAATGAAGTCCCTGTAACTTCCGTATCTCAGTGTGACACATTGTTAAGTATTTCATGACTCTCAGATCTTCCTCAGCACATACGAAAAGGAGTACAGAAATTCCATACTTAATTATCCTGAAAGATTATAGATGGTAAATTTAAAAGAAGTCATAGGGTAGAATAGAATAACCAAGTGATGTATAGAATTGTTGAATCACTCTGTTGTACACCTGAAACTAATATAACACTCTACTTTAACTATAGTAGAATTAAAAAAAAAAAAAGGAATGTTGCTCCATGTGTAAAAAAAATACAGTAATAATAGTATATTTATTTTTGTTTGTATATGCCTAAAGCAATTCTGAAAGAATCAACAATAATAATAACAATAAGGACAGTTACCTTTGAAGGTGGTAGTGATTGGGAAGGAAACTGGACAAATGAGATACAAATGGGAAAGAGACTTTTCTCTGTATATTTTAATGCTTTTTTTTAAAGAAAATATTACCTCTTAAAAAATAGACTAGGTATAATGAATATGTTGTTAATGTCTAAGAACAGAGTGTCTGGCAGGAACTAGAGTTTACTTCTCTCCATGGTATATTGGGAGGACCACTTTTTGGACAATTTAAGAGATTAAAAACGATTTTTTTTTTTTTTTTTGAGTTCCCTTTCCCTGCTCTTTGGAAATCTCTTGGTCTGGGTATAAAAAAAAAAAAAAAAAAAATTATCGTCACGTTTGTTTTTGTTTTTGTTTTTTCTCTAAAGAGACTGAACAACCAATAGATAAGGTCAGCCTTTATGTCTTAACTCCAAGATAGGCCCTATGAAAATGACTTAAAATAGGAACAAAATCTGATCTTTCGTTAGAGTTTTATTAGGTTAATAATCTATAGCTGGAGAAGGATTCCAGGGACTTCTCACCTTAGTGATACTGTTACAACAAGGTCACAGAAACTTCGACTTTAAACTTCAAGTTTCATGGCGTACATGAGATGGTTTACATTTGCATCTAGAGAACATGTCTTTCTTTTTATTTCCCTTGAACTTTTCTCTTTTGTTTTAGCCTCACCGTTTACAGAGTATCTTGTCCAAAAAAATTACCACTGGCCAGGAAAGGATACAGTCTAGTCGATACTGATTTCATATAAATTAAATGGAAGAGTTGTGCTCCATCACTTTGACAACTGAATTACATGAAACTCAGCTGCAGATCAGGTGCTGGTTGCTTTTCCAAATGGAGCTGGTGGTGAAACAATCTCATTTGACACTATTAACAGTTTAGATGGCTTCAGATTTGGACAGCCCTTTGGAGCCACTTTCAACTGCATTGACCGAAAAGTTTAAACATCAAGTTTTATACAGCAGCCTTTCAAACAGGCCCCGATAGGAGGACAAATATGCATTTAGAACAAACAAGGGGAATAAAATTTTAAAACAGTGACTGTTTATGACTTTTCCTACTTAGTCTTTACTCATACAAGCACATCTACTGTGTGCATAATTTGTATGCTAAGGAAGGCAGCAGGGAGAGCAGAAAGAGTGCAGTATACTGACCTTAGTGGATGTTGGTGGTATTTTGTGTGTACTGTTAGAATTACTTGGAATTAACATACCAAAGATGCTATATTAGTTTTTTTTATTGTAGCTGTAAAAATCACTACAAATGGCTTAAGACAGCACAAATATATTATCTCACACTTTTGTAGGTCAGAAGTCTAAATACATTGTGTTTAGTCTGAGACTTCTGCTTAGGCCAAAATGAAGATATTGGTGGGGCTGCTTTCCTTTTTGGAGGCTGTGAGGGTAAATCTGCTTCCAAGCCCGTTCAGGCTTTGGCTGGATTTAGTTCTATGCGATTGCAGGATTTGAGGTCCTCTTTCCTTGCTGACAATCAGCAAGGGGCTGGATTTTGCCTAAAGCTTACCCTCCTTCCTTTTTCATGCTTCCCACATGTGAATCTCCCTACCCCCTAGAAATCTTGAGTCCGTTTTGGGCTCAGTTCTTTGATTAAGCCTTCTGTCGCATCTCCCTGCTTCTAGACAAACATTCTCTGCTCTTAAGGACTCATACAATTAGATTGATCCAATTCACATAATCCAGGATAATATCCCCATTTTAAGGTCTATAACCTTATTACACAATCCCTTTTGCCGTGTGAATGATATATTCAAAGGATCCCGGGATTACAGTACGGACATCTTTCATGGTGATGAGAACTCTGCCAACCTCAGGCAATTTCAAAAGAAACAAGTTGTATTACTGGAATTTTTAAGTTTTGGAATGGAGAGTTAGTGCTGTCCTTACAACTTACTCTTCATCATCTCATACTCTACATTTTAAGATAAAGTTTTTGAGAACAAGATCCTGTTTGCATTTTATGTTGTCTGCGTGGTACATATACAGGCTCCGCCATTGCCGTCTGTGAAAGACCATTAGCTCCTGTCCCCAAGGAGGTTTACAGGAAACTTGGGAAGATGAGAAACAATCCAAATTCTCATTTAAGTGATAGAGGTGATTAATGCTTTAAAGACACATAAATAGAGAACTTTGGGTGGTGTAACTGTGGGGAAGATTTCATAGAAAAGGTAATACTTCAGATGGCTTTAAAGCATGTTAGGATTTGAAGAGATGGAAAAAGAAAAAGAAATAGTCTTCCCATAAATAATGAATAGCAAAACCAGCGATCAAGAAAGAGAAAACCCTATTTGGGAGCGGTTCTACCTGGAGCAAAAGGTTCTACTGGATATTGTCTAGGGAATGAAGGAAACTAGTTGGTGATATTCTGTTCTTGTACTTTTCAGACTTTCGCTCTTAGGACCTTGTGGCACTCTTAAAATTGAGGATCCCTAAGAACTTCTGCTTATGTAGATTACACCTATCAATATTTACTATAATATTGAGAATGAAAACTAAGAAAACATTTAAATATTTATTTTATTTATAAATTTTGACCCCATTGCATATTACAATAAATATTGTGCTTTTATGAAAAAATAACTGTTTTCTAAAAATAGTTTAGTGACAAGAATGGCATTGCTTTCCATTATCAAAAAATTTGTCCACCTTTGCCATCAGTCTGTTGTAAAATCACATGTTATGTAGCCTCTAGACAGCTCCAGTGCATATTTGTGAGAAAATTAGAATGGTTTTGATCCTTGGGCCCCATGAAGGGGTTTCAGGGACTACTAGGTTTCCTTAGATAATACTTTGAGATCTGCTTTCCTGTATTGTCAACAAATATGTACTGAGCACCTACAAACTGCCAAGTCCTTTTTTCAAAGGTAGAAAATACAGGGTAAACAAGAGAGAAAAGGACTCTGTCTTCAAAATGCTTACTTTCTCATGAGAGAAGGCTGACCTTAAAATGAAACAAATAAGATGATTTTAGGTAATGACACATACAATAAAGAAAATAAAGCAGGTGTTGGGATGAACTGTGGTAGAAATGGTTCTGAGTTGTAGGAGATTTAGATATGGGGTAGTCAGGCAAGTCAAGTCAAGGCAGGGACTTTAATCAAGAGCTACATAAAGTACAGCCGTGTGAAGTTAGGAAAGCATTGTACTCTGAGGGAACAGCTGGGACAAACGTTCAAGTAAATTGAAGGGTTAAAGGAACAAAAAGACTGACCAAGAGGCTGAGAAAATGAATAAGAAAAAGAATCAGAGACATGGGCAGGACCCATTTCATCTGAGGACTTGTAGACCATGGTCAGGATTTTTGGATGGTATTCTCAATATTCTTTGAGGATTTTAAGAAAAGAATGACATAATCTAATTCACATTTTCATTTTTTTTTAAAGATTTTATTTATTTATTCGACAGAGATAGAGACAGCCAGCGAGAGAGGGAACACAAGCAGGGGGAGTGGGAGAGGAAGAAGCAGGCTCATAGCGGAGGAGCCTGATGTGGGGCTCGATCCCAGATCGCCGGGATCACGCCCTGAGCCGAAGGCAGACGCTTAACCGCTGTGCCACCCAGGCGCCCCTAATTCACATTTTCAAAACATCACTCTAGTTGCTATGTGAAGAAAGGTCTGTAAAAGAGCAAGAAACGGGGCGCCTGGGTGGCACAGCGGTTAAGCATCTGCCTTCGGCTCAGGACGTGATCCCGGCGTTATGGGATCGAGCCCCACATCAGGCTCTTCTGCTATGAGCCTGCTTCTTCCTCTCCCACTCCCCCTGCTTGTGTTCCCTCTCTCGCTGGCTGTCTCTATCTATGTCAAATAAATAAATAAAATCTTTAAAAAAAAAATAAATAAAAGAGCAAGAAAGAAAGAAGGAAGACCATTCAGGACACTGTTGCATTAGGCCAGATAAGAGATGTTGTTTCCAGTTCTTCCTGGAAACAGCAGAGGAAATGATGGCAGTCGTCAGATTCAGAATGGAGGTAAAGCTGACAGAGCTGATACATTAATTTTCCCTTTAGTCTGATTAAAATCCATTTCTTTACTTGACCATTTCTCTAACTTGTCAAATTCACTTTGACATATGTTCCAATCTTTCAAAGTCTTAGCACTTTCTGCCACTTATTGTCGCCCACAACTTTAACGAGCATCCTCTCCCTTAGACATCATTACAGCATATTAATCATATTGTACATAACTTACCTCACTGACCTGTAATAGTGAGTCTTTTCTAGAGCAATGCTTTTTGTGTATTCCAAATGAAGATTAAGAAAAGTTACTGTTAGAGGCTGAAATTATGACACCCAGACTTTTCTGTGCAAAATATTCCATTCAGAGTATATTTACCATTGCTCTTTCTACCTTCCCATCTCCCTCACAGCAAACATATCTTTGTCTCCTGGTTGTTGACAGCTTGCAGGGTATTAGCTTTGTCATACTGCTGATAAATTAGAAGATTGTCTATGAGCCAGGTTTGTTCAGTAGGGTGCTTGGAATTAACAGTAAGTTCTCAATAAAACAAAAGCAAAGATCTGGAAACAGGTGAAATAAAGATACTGTTTTCTATTTAAAGAATTTATACATTAGGCTTCCCCTGTGAATAGATTGAATAAACATCTGCTCAAATAGTATGATTTCATGGGCCAGGAAGATGCCCTTGGTCTTCAAAATGGCTCCTCTGTGACTATTGTTAACATATGAGACTTCATAATTATAATTTCTTCAACTTTGATGAAATAAAGATTCTGTTCTCTATTAAAATCAAAATATTCCCAAGGGAAACACACCAGTCCTTCCCAAAATCCATTTTTTGATTTTAATAGGTGTGTTGGTTCCTTTATCGAGAACTGCTTTGAAAGGTAGAGGATAAAGTAAGTGAGGTTCCTGGAAACCAAGAGGGAAATGAACAGACACAGAAGAAGAGGCAAAGAGTTTTCTCTGTCTGCTTTACCCCTCTGCCTCAACTCCCTTGTCCTGCATTTACCTCATCATCACCTTCTCTGTCTAAATATGATTTAGCTGGGTATGGAGGCATATTTAAAGAGTTTTGTAGACTTAGATTTCCATTTTTAACTGTCCATAGGTATATTGCTTGCTTCTGAGTCTGTTTTTCCCCTATCTGTAAGAAAGGAGATTTATAGTACTGTTGGTCACCTGGGTGAAGTAAGGAGTTGAGTGTATTTCCGTTCTCATTATTTTCTGATATGTATAGAACATTTTATGGTCTTCATAGCTGTGCCTTATATACTGTCTTTTAAAATCTCCAGAGTCCTTCTAGTCAGATTTATCTCCTCCATACTTTTTTGAATATTAGCAAAACTGAGGTTCAAGAAATCAATGTGCCAAAGTTATATGGCCAAAAAGTGATGTGTTGAACTGAGCATTTGTCGTCCCTGCTTCCCTCTATATCGTTTTGGCTTTTATTACTATGTCCTAGGTAAAACATTTTTGTATTTCATAACTGCTAATATATTTTATTACTTCAAATTCTATTTCCGTTTTTACAATCGTTTGCCTTTATTACACTTTAACATAATTATGTAATTAAATTAATACTTGAAGGAGGAAGAGAAATCAGTTGGCCTTTGCCCCCCAAAGAAAGACAGAAAAGGCTTGGTAGAATCATCTTGTCAACTTTTCCTTTGGGTAAATAAACTAATAATATTTTCAAGGAGCAAGAGGCACATCTCTGACCTTAGCTAGATGGCCCTGGCTAAGGATTACCTATAGTGTATAGGACCCAGCATCTATGAAATAGGATTGCCTGGGGCATGTCACTACCCTATACCACTGGGTGGGGTGCGCAATGCTTTATCTTTGAAATTACTCAGCGAAGCTGGATACTGGGTAAAATATTTTAGTTTATGTGAGTATGATGTGACAATCCGATCCTCACATTTGTCAGTGGACAGCACAATCATATATTCTGAAGAAATCTCAAGTAGAAACATCAGAGATAAGAAGCCATTTTGTTTTCCTTTGCCTTTACCCAGATTGAAATGTTACTGACACAATAGGCTGGTAAATAGTCTCCCTATTGAATTGGTGAACTCAAAGCCACCCTTTGTAAACAGTGAAAATGCCTGATTTAATTTCAATAGTTATAAATCAAAATTAAGCCCAGGAAACTGGACCCATAAATAGCTGTAGAGAATCCAGCTGCTATTATTCTAAAGGCACTCTGAGATCAATTTGCATGGAGGTGATGTAGCTATGAGATAAAGGAATTGTCTTTCTGCCCAGTTAGGAGCAGTCACCAGGATTTAAAGTACCCAGTAGGGAGAGAAACCGGCAATTATTATTATTTTTTAAAGCCAAGGAAAGATTGTATTACTAAAATGAGGAATAAAGTCTATTTTTGTAATGATCATTTTTGTTCCATAGAACATTTTTCTGGATTAAATATGAAGATTGGAGATAAAAGGAATATCTGATTTCACCTCAAAGTCATTAAGACAAAGAATGTAAATCCCACCTCTCCTAATCAAATTAATTTGTCCGTTGATAGAATTTTTTTCTCTACTTTGGATTTAACCAAATGAAATGGTGCTTTTTAGAGTGTGACTTTGTAAAGAACAACAGACAAATCATTCATCTTGTGTGTTAAATTTTAAGTAGACAGTCCTCAGGCTTAGAAATAATTACTGCAATAAACAGATAAGAAAGGTTGTGGAGTGAAACAATGACTGATTTCAAGGATTTTTGTTAATTTTATAAGTGTTTATTTGTAATATATAGCTTAGAAGTTGACCCAGGTTATGGTTTTGTTTTCGTTGTTATACGTTCACCCATAAAATGAGAGGGAAAATAGGTCCAAAGAAGTAAAATAACATGTCCAAGATGACATAAATATGTAAATGAAAGAGAAAGTATTAGAATCCCTCTTTTTTCCCCTCAAATTGTTGTGATCTTTCCTCTTTGGTCTAACATATCAAATTACAATGTTTTATTATATTCTAGTAACATTTCATATATTTGTAGTTGGTATCCATTGTTTAAAAATACCATTAGTCTTTACCCATTAAATCATACACACGTCAGTTCCCCAAAACTCTAAAAAAAAAAAAAATGCTGTGAAACATACTTTTAGGTTACAGACATTTCTGTGATTTTGAAAATACACCAACTTTCTTAAGTTGAGTTACTAAGACAGAAATTGGATCCTAATTACCATCTCTCTGTTTTTCTTTCATAATTTCCTGAGTCATTTGAGTGGTAGTAAAAAAGCTATCTTAGCACAGAAATAACAGAGCTCATTTATACAAAGTATTTATTTCGGCAGTGCAGTTATGACATCTTTTATTTGTGGTCACACAGGGTGTTCTGGACCAGTTCATTTGGTCTTTGCACACAAGTGTAGGCAGAACCAAGTGCAAACATCCCTGGATCCAGTGGACCATAGAAGCATGGCCACATTCTGAGGGACAGCTAGGAGAAGCCAGGAGGTGGCTTGGGAAAAACTGTTCAGCACCTGACTCTCACTGCCCAGTGGAAATGTCCTCCAATCCTGGGACTGAGGATCCCTCCTACACTCTTTCTGTNAAGCGTTTGAGTGTGAGAATCCTCTTTCCCCGGTTTCCTCCATCAAAATCTGGTCAAAGTGCTGATATCTTTCCTTTATATATTTTTGTATTTTCCCCTTTGAATTTTTGCCTTTAAAATATGCTTTCTGTTGTGATCTGAGAAACTTTGCCATATCAGAAACTATTTGAGTGTCAGCATCCAGCAGAGTCAGCAAGGCTAGTTTAGGGGAGTGGAACCTGGCAGACAGTGAAGTTCCCTGACTTTGCACGGAGTAGATATTTTTCTGTTCAACCCACGAATAATGGTGGCCTTGCCAGTAATAATTGGCACTTCCCATTTACAAAAATTCACTAATTGTTTTGAGTGTTTCCCAGATTGAATGTTTTAAATTAAATATAAAACTCCTAAATTGTCACAGATAAGGATACAGAGCCTATATTCATAAAATGAACATTTTGACTGGCAGATGAAGAAACAGTGATTGATAATGGGACTTTTGTGTTTTGCTAACATGAAAAAGCTGACAAGGACAGATTAGATGGGGTGTGAGTAATTATTTAAATGCAGCCCTGACAGAGTGCCTCATACCATCCAAAAGGAAAAAAATAAATAAATGAAAGGAGAGAAAGAAAGAAAGAAAATAACCCCTCTCCTCAGTTTTTAATCTTGGGTCTTCATTGCTGGCAAATCTAATGAGATTGATTGCAAAAATAGCTTTTTGTGATGGGTCATAAAATAAACAGGGACAAAATAGTAGATAAGTGATTTTGGATTCTTTGTGTTATATCATATTCGAGTGTAGCCCTTCACACTCTGATTCTGATTAGAATTTTAAACATGTCTGGGAATTAAAAAGAAATAGAAGTTATGAAAAAAAGATCTCCACAGAGTAGCTTCTTAGGCAGACTGGAATTCTTTGACCTTGAAAAGATAAATCCAGAACAAGCTAAAAACAGCACATAATATTACTGCTAATATACAATGCATAGCATGTAATTGTATATTACAAAGTAAGAATAAAAAGAAACAACCAGAAAATAAAAAAGGAATTATGCTGAAAATGGGGATGATATAATGATGCAATCTTTAATAATATTCAGAGGCATTTGTATTCCGTTTATGAAAGGGAGACTGCTTTCTTATGGAGGATCGGTTAGGTAATGTGTTCCAAAATAATTCGCCCCCTCATAAATAAATAAATAAATAAATAAATAAATAAATAAATAAAGCTAACTAGGCTTACTTGGAAAACAAAAGAGGAAGGGGAATTAGTAAGAATTAGAAAGAATCTCCTCTTTTTTTATGGTCTCAAGTCAATTCATTTGGTATTTTTTTTTCTTTATTTACATACCCGGATATATCCTCTAAAGCCAGCCTGATTAAGTAGAGGATATAAATTAAAGGTTTTTCAGATGGGTGTAGGTAACTTCCATCTAGATAACTTAAAATTTATGGGGAAGTAAAACTAAGTGTGTATTGGAAGACTTCGCAAATGAGTATCTTATCTTCTCCACAGGGAATGGAAGCTGCTATTACAGTTCAGAGTAAGAAAGCAGAGGGAGGGTTTTGTATGGCAATAGCCCTGAGGCTGCCCAAGGGGTTCTCTGGCCACAGGAAGACTGACTGAAAGTGAGGGGGAGCTGTCGATACGCAATGGGACAAGAGTCTTAAAGGGAACTGGGTGCTTACTCCATGTTCTTTTTTGTCTTCATTGGTCCAATCTGCCAGTTCTATAAAATGCAGTATTATTCTGCAGTACAGAAGCAACAACCCTGATTGTAAAAAGTTAAAAAAGCATCACAAATCTTTACCGTGACATTTCAGAACAAAACTGGTCACGTGTATTGTTTCCACATAAAATAAGACAGTTCTATTTGTCCTAATGAAATAAAATGAACACTTGAAGACATTTTAAAATTTCTTCAACTTCGATGTTAAAAAAAATCACTTATTTGGATTTCTATCAAAATGTCTTATGAAATAACAAGATCATTCTGAACCTGTTAGCACAGAGTTCAGCTTATAAGAACTATTCTAAGAACACGCATTTTCGTTTACATGTAATACGTTTAGTCAAGTACTATATATTTGGCCAAGCCTAGTTCTATTTTCCTGATTTTTTTCTTTCTCCGTGTCATTCATTTTTCTGTTTACTGTTAAGCTAAGAAATTTCACTTCTAAAGATCACTTAGTGTATGAAACCAACTAAGCATGGCTCTCCTCATATCTTTAAAGCCTCTATATATTTGCCTACAAAGAGAGTATGGCCATTAGAGATTCCAGTCATGGCTCCATCTAGAATGTAATCATTGACTTTTGAAGTATTAAAAGGAAATGCCTTTAGAAAAATGTCACCCCCGGACAGTGAGGTGACTGAAACAGCATCCTAAATTTAACATCCAACTTAATACATCATTTAATCTGTTGTACCTGATGAAAAGATATTTCACATGGAAAATACAGAGAAGACAGTGCTTAAGCAATTCTCCTGGCTAGAGGAAAAGAATAGGGAGGAGAGTAGTTAATTTAATATGTGGGCGTGTGGGTCTGAGAGTATCAGGAAAAGTACTTAACCATATTTAGTCTGCTTTGGTTTGTGCCACTTAGATCTCAGAAACTATAGTTTTCAGGCTTGGAGTTTGATGAGATCTGTGTTCCAAGATGACACTTAGGATAAAAATACTTCAGTACAGGTATGTACTGAATCCCCAAACAAACATATGTCCTCAAGGCCACTTACTGAGACTTTTATAATGTGATAGGAAATACATATTTGGTCTTTCTCCCTACTCCTGGCACAGAGTTTCTAAAATCCTTGAAACGTCCTGAGTGATAGACATCAGAGGAGTGTCTTTTGTTGTTAATAAGCTCCTTTCAACCATACGTGAGCTGATGAGGCGACCCCAGGAAGATGGGGGCTGGTTACCTGAGGAACCAACCAAGTGACCAGAGGTTGGAACTTTTAGCACCACCCCTTGACCCTCTGGGAAGAGATTGAGTTCAATCATCAAGGGCCAACGGTTTAATCTATCGGACCTACAATATAACAAAGCCACCATAAACACCATAACCAAAAGGGGTTTAGAGAACATTTGGGTTAGTGAACACATACCGGTGTGGGGAAGGTGACATATGGAAGCTCCATGCCCCTTCACACATGCCTTGCCCTATAGATCTCTTCCATTTGGTCGTTGCTGAATTGTATTCTTTATAATAAATGGGTAATAGTAAGAAAAGTGCTTCCCTGAGTTCTGTGAGCTGTTCTAACAAATTTTTGAACTTGAGGAGGATGTCACAGGACACAGCTGAAGAAGTGAGAGAAGCCCAGGTGATGGCCTGGGACTTGCAATTAGCATGTGAAGTGGGAAAGATTATTGCAGGACTGAGCCCTTAAACTGTGGTGTCAGCTCTGACTCCTGGTAGTTCCTGTCAGTATTGAATTGTAGGACACCCAGGTGGTGCCCAGAGACTTGGGGAATTGGTTGATGTGGGGAAAAAAACGCCACTCACTTGGTATTAGAAGTGTTGAAAGTAAAGGAAACCAGCAGGTTTTTTGGGGGGGAGGGGGACACATTGCAATTTACTCCTGTGACACTCACTCTCACACCTATGAATGTACTTGTGTATGACATCTCTGAGTAAAGATCCAGAGAAACCCGGAGACTTGTAAATGCTTTGCAGGGGTTTCATGGCTTCATGGCGTGATGCACTAGAGAATCCATCCATTGTTGCCTCTAGATGGTTTTTATTCTATACGTAAAGAGCACCATTAGAATTTCATAGGTCTGTGTGCTGAATCATTCATAGAATGGGCCACTGAATGCATATTTATGAATGCCTGGAATATTCTGTTTTATAACACCATGCTTTTCGTTGTGTTTTGCGTTTCAGGTTATGTACAATTATCAAGTAGGCTAGCAGCAAATTGAATCGGCTGGAAAGTTGAGTTTGACTTAAAATTTGATGTGAAAACGAAATGTCAAATCACGGCATTCTGTTTGCCATTGTTATTCAAAATACAGGCTGATGAGAAATCCCAAATGGGTTTATAAAGTTATTAGCCTTTGTTTCTTCATTTCAAGATAACTCTTGGTAGGCATAGTGATGGATAACACTCTTAAATGCAATTCCATTCCCATATTGGACTTTATTCTAGGTTCTTTTGGAGTATATAGAGATAGAAATAACTTGTCTTTTGTTACCTAAGAGCTTATCATTTCCTATGGAAGAGATCATATGGTAAAAATTAAAAACACAGTGTGAAACCAAGCAACCATGCTAAACATAGAGACTAGACATAAACCAAGGACTTCTGGCTAGGGAATCTGGAGAGCTTCATAGAGGATGTGATTTTGAGCTGGGTTTTGAATACAGAGAATTTTTTTAAATGGAACCTATTTGTCTATATAGGCAT
The DNA here is from genome assembly GCF_017311325.1 of Ursus maritimus. Classification (NCBI taxonomy): domain Eukaryota; kingdom Metazoa; phylum Chordata; class Mammalia; order Carnivora; family Ursidae; genus Ursus; species Ursus maritimus. The sequence goes on from NW_024426774.1 coordinate 67,181,484, forward strand.
GGCATTTAGAGCAGAATTGTCTTGGTGTATACAAGTGATTACCCAAACTGATATGTAGTTGTACTGATTGAAATCTGTGAGGCTGATGGAACTGTTAAGCTGGTTTTATTTGTAAGTCTTGTTTTTTTTTTTTTTTTAGGCTTTTAACATTTCTGGAAGAAGAGATAAAATGAGGGCTACAGAGATTGTACACTTTTATTGGTTTGTCTACAGTAATATTTTGTTTCAGTTTGCTTTTTAATGTAATAAGTCTGTATATATTAAATTTAGTTGAATGTCTATTTAAAAGGTTTTGATGTGGATCTCAGTACACTGTCTTAAAATAGAATAAACTGATTACCTCAAATCATATTCTCATAACTTAGATCCAATTGCAGAAAACCCAACTATTAATAGTCAAGAGGTATATCTATTTATTTTTAAGTCCCCAAATTGGAAAAGAATCCATTGCAAAGTGTTTGTAAGAAGCAAGCATAACTTAATATACCACGAAGGACCTAAAATTGAACATGCCACTACAGAGGAACATTCTGTGATTATCAGTGGCAGGTCCATGGTGTTCGTTTCCCTGTGACCTTTGAGCTTTGGAACTAATTGTATAATCAATATTCTGCTGGATTTCATACTAATTTTACTCTTCAGAGTGTTTGAGACATGGAGGGCCTTACTATCCAGCACATAGGTTGACATTAACCAAAAGTCCATAGTAATGCTGGAAAGGAGGTCCCTGGGAAGATAGAAGATACTGTCTCCCACTGCTTTCATCTTTGTATGAATCTAAAATATGCTTACTTATGGGCTGTACCTGGGCCCTAGAGACACAGAGACAGGCAAAGCAAATTCATTTTTCCTTCTCACCCAACCAAACACCACTCAGTTTTAGAGCAATGAAATCCCTTTAAAATGACAATTGTGGGAAGTGTTTAAAGAGGACCAAAATGGACTGTATGAGGCATGAATACATAAGACATACACGGAGTGTTCTGAACGGGTGTTGTGATCATTGCCAAACCATCAAGAAGTCAAATACAAATAAATGGATGGGTGAGTCTATGTTTTAACACAGACTGTGTTTAGCAGGTTGTGGTAGTGTGTGGAGGTGTGAAGATTCTGGATGCCGCAGATATTTGGGGACCCCTCAGGGACAGCATTTGACACAAGGAAAGAGACTTTAGGTAGGGCTGCGGATTGGGGCATTATCTGGGAAGAGATGCAAGTGAAGTGGATAGCTTAATACATGTGAAAACACAGGCTAGTTCTGGTCAAAAGCCCATTTTTTTCCAAGATTATCTTTATCTCACCTGGCCAACATTCTGTTATAAGGGGTAAAGGAGAGGCATCTGGGTGGCTCAGTCGGTTAAGCATCTGCCTTTAGCTCAGGTCGTGATCCCAGGGTCCTGGGATCAAGCCCCACATCGGGCTTCCTGCTCATTGAGGAGCCTGCTTCTCCCTCTGCCTGCCACTCCCCCTGCTTGTACTCTCTGTCTCTCTCTCTCTGTAAAATGAATAGGTGAAATCTTAAAAAAAAAGGGGGGGGGTAAAGGAGCAATTCTGAGACATTCCAACAGGAAACCATACATTTTACCTGTTATTCTCTATTTTAATTCTTCTGAACATTGCCCTCCATCTCCGTATGAAGAATAGGACATCTTCTAGTTATCAAGGGAAGATTTGCATCTTCACGGTTTCCTGAAGATTTAAATGAGAGTCCTTGAATATTGTCTCACTCAAATCCTTTACTTCCAGAGGGTCCTCTCAGCTTCTCTTGCCTGTATCTTGTCAACATTATCTGTCTCTCCTATAGAGAAATACTTTGAGATGAAATGCAGAAATATTCTGCCATTTAAATAACAACCTCAACCCTAAAGGAGTTGCCTGAAATCTAGAATTAAGTGAAAAAAGCTGCTGCATATCCAAAATAACTTTCCCCAAAACTCCACACTAAAGACACATATTTTATTTCTTAGTGCCTCACTCTGAGCCGTATTGACTTATTCAGCACATCATTCTTAATGAGCCTAGTTATCTGGTTTCCCAGCCCACAACAGATTAAAAACAGCAAAGGAGAGGCTGAGAAGAGGCACAGTGACAGCCGAAGTGATGGCTGAACGCTTGACATTGAGGGAGGAGAAAGAAAAATGGTATGGTAGGCATAGAACTATATAACCATATGGTAAAATAATGAATGCTCACCAAGATGACCTCTGAGTTATCAAGGGAAAAAAAAAGATAATATTATGTTTAGAGATATCTATTTGGGAAGGCAGGAAGCCAGCGGTTAATGTATTTTATAAAGACTTCCATCTAAAATTTAGGTTTTGAGTGGGCATAAGCTTTAGGTGCATGGAAAATGCAGTTCTCCAGAACTGCTTTTCCAGGAAATACCCAGGTAAATGAGGTGTTACTAATCTCATCTTTAAATACCCTACTGATTTTCTCCTACAATTTGGCCATAAATAGTCTCACTATTCACTGGTTTTCAGCAGTTACCTTGTTATAGGACAAAACAAACTCAACATAATTTTCTCCTTCTGTTCAGTGCTAAGCATTTGAGTTCTGAGTTGATGCAATTGATAACTCACATAACAACTACCTAGTTATGGAAATATTAAGAGTCTTGCATCCTCCTCCGAACACAGACTTCAGAGAATTGAATTGAAGGTTAAGTGCAGGGTTTCATTTTTACCAAACTCAACAAAATAACTGCTGGCACTCTGTGGACATTAATTCTCATTTACATGCATAATACAAAAGATGCCCTGACCTAATCAACCCATCGCTGTGCATTTTGATGCATCTCTGGAGAGAGAGAGTCCTTGTCTCATTGACTTGGCAACAGTCCCTACCAGTGACCTTTAATGCTATTATACTCTCCCTGGGGAGGGAATTGAGATGTGGTGGACATAGCAGAAACAAGGCCTTTCCAAGAAATTGGATTTGAAAGCATGGTTTTTGTTGGATGTCTGTTTTTCCTTGTAGTTTTCATGTGGTTTTATGTAGCATTTTATAGATTGTGTGTGTTTTTTTAAATTGTTTCTGTTTACTAAATAAGACAAGCAGCAGTATTTTTGCAGATAGAGGACCTGGAGCAAGTGGGCTCCAGACTATAGAGGATGGGAGAGAAGTAAAGGGATGGATATGAGAAATATTCCAAAAGTAACAAGACTTAGTGTCCAAATGAATATAAAGAATGAAAAGAATTAGGTGACTCAGAGTTGTGAAACTATAGCAATGGAGACAATGCTGGTGTCAAGAAACAACTTTGTGAGACAGAAAATGATTATGATTTGGGTCCTATCAATTTGGAAAGGGTAGAATATTTAGACAGAAATGCTAAAAAGTCCATGTACAGATAGTAATGGTGTGCAAAGGGTATTGGACAGTTGTCATTGTGTTGATTTCAGCCCCAAAGAGTGATATCCTTAACATTTAAAAGAAGGGTTGAGGATAAGAAATGAAAAAGAGTATCAAGGAAAACAACCAAGCTAGCTTCTTAAAAAGTAAGACAGGATAAAGTGAATGAAAATAATAATAATAAACCTTGTTTAAGTGAAGTGTTCATTTCATAGCATAAAAAACTGATTTCATTCATCCTGAAGAAGGAAGTAAATAAAAATTAAACCCATTTATAAAGACTTTATAATGTATAATAGTTCTTAGAAAATCATATTTCAAAATAAAAATGTATTCCCATTTTTGGTGATTTTATTATTTAATGGCCTAGTTCTCATCTAAGATCCAAAATCCAAATTCTCTAATTCATGTTCTTTTCACATTTGTCAACAAGGATGAGGGAAGATTCCCAACATTCTCCAAGAAAAGAGTAACATGTAAGCCAAGAATTTTATAATTTTATGAACATTTAACATGCTAATTTATTATTATCTAAAAATGTAGAGAAAACTTGAAACAGAAAGTGGGTTTCAAGGTTTTCCCTTATCAGTTCAGTGTGGACATAAACTGAGAAAAGACCGCATCTCTCAGTGTGTCCTAATCTACATATTAACATATATTAAGTGATCTGTGAAGATGCTTAGGGCTTATCAATATGTGTCAATTCATGGTTACCTTAAAAGCTGGAAGAGATATTTGGGAAACAACTCAGCAGTAATATAACAGAAACCACCTAATATTACGTATTTTCTTGCTCGATTTTTCTAAGCTTTCAAGAATGTATTTTTACAGAATTATTTAAAATTATCATTCATGTTTAAGAATTTGTTTAAAAATGCAATTATAAATAATATAGTTCAGCCATCAGTGTGATTTTTTTTTTTTAACTAAACAGCATACTATGCTGCAGTTTGATGAGATTTGCAGTGGTAGGAGCAGTGGGTAACTAAAAGAACAGGAAATTCAGTTCATGGATGGATAGACGGCAACATGTAATAACCGTCTGATACCATTAAAGACGATTGTTCAATGAAAATGAGCTTTCCAAATAACGAATACTTTCCAGTTTATGCAGTAAAACTTTTCTTTTTCATTTTAGCATTTTGAAAGTAATACACATTTCCCACCCTGTTAAATGGAACCCACTAACATAAGTTAACCTCTTTTTGATGACTCAAGGTCACCATTATGAGCATTAATCATCGTACTGTGCTACAATACAGTAATTCCGATGGGGCTGCTGAGGTGTGTAAAGTGTGTTTGCCCTCATGCTAAGCTGCTCTGCTTCCTAAGTTCCTGTATCTGTCTTTTGTAATTCATTTTTTAAATCCTCCTTCTTTATGAAGAGCACAGTTGCTTGTTGTTATCATTGATGTGCCTGCTTATTGAAGCTACTTCCCTGCCAGAAGTGGCTGTAGACTGGAATGTCAAATAGCACAAAATTTCCAATCATGTCACAGATAAAGCTCATAGATTACAAAGGAGGTTCGAAAGAGTACTTCCTTGTGCAAAGTGAGTACCACTTCTGTGAAGAAATTTGTAGTAGTTGTTTCAGCTTTTGGATACCTTGTTTTCTGATTCTTATCTGGGTTCTGGAAAGTTAGGATCGCTGAATAGACACCTTCCAGATAAGTGTGATCTGTGTACACAGAGCAACCTAAAGTTGCTGCTTTTATATTATTGAAGTACTCTGCACTTAGTAGGCCCTCAATGGCTGCTGAATAAGAATGTATTTAGTGATATAACTATATCTGAACATAGATATATATACATATATAGATGTAAAACTTGCATATAAACATGTTAGTATATAGGAGGCTACATTATAAAATTTTGAAGTCACTCGCCTTAAAGTCTTATAATTAATACAAGTATTTAAGTGAATAAAATATGCATATGAGCTTTGTCTTTTAAAATTACTCCTGCATTACTGAGATTCCTTTTGTTCCTTTCCTAGACCTTAGAACAGACCATGTGCTATTTCATTGTGTCTTGCTAGACCTGTGGAAATATTAGCTATTGGAAAGTGAGATCTACATTAGTCTGTTGGAGTGGGAAGGTGTTATCTCCTGATAATGAGAACAATATTACATGTCACCATGACTTGCCTTTGTTTCCATCTTTATGCCTTTGGGATGACATCAAACTCAAACATTGTTAAATGCTTAAACTTAGTAGTGCCCTGTCTTTAGTGCTCTTACATATGCCAACCAAGGCATGGCACTTCTAATAAATCTCCTCCTTTATTTAATTTTAATAAGCCAAAGAAGTTTAGCACCATAATTTTGAGACTATTACCACCGCTTTGTGTTGAAAGTCAGTTCTCACCTTTTAAAAAGTAGGAAGAGATTGGATGACGTAAGTGAACAAGAACAATTTAAAGATGGATTGGTTGTATATTATAAGTAACTGGGCTAAAGATTTACGGAGATTTTCTTGAAAAAAAAGTAAACAAGCCTATATGGTTCTTTGTAGGTAGAAAGATGCTACTTAGTCATTGTCATCAATCTGGGTAATTTACTGGGACATATACATGGTCTCACCTTGTTCCCAGGTAGAGATACTATATTAGACAAACAGTTTTAGGACCCTGAAAAGGAAAATTAATTAATCCAGGAGGGAATTCAATCTTATGGCCTTGATACAGTGTTCTGACCTACAAATTAACAGGCCTTGTATTTCTTTAATGACTAGCAGCTACCATTTATGGGCTCTTGCCCTGTGTCATGAACTGTGCTTTATATTTTATATACCATCTTATTTGATCCTCTCCAAAACTCTACAAGTTGATATTATTATCAGTCCCTATTTTATAGATGAGGCAGCTTGAGGTTTAGAAAGATAAGATACCATGTCCAAGATCACTGCTAATAATAGTGAGAACACAGTTTTAATCGTTGGCTGATTTCCAGCCATAATGTAAATGTGACCACATTCAATAAGTCAAATCTATATACACATTGTTGACTTAACATCAAACCACTTACTTTGATTAGTTATAAAAATGTCATGACTGCCAAGTACCAATATTTATTGCCATCAAATAGTTCAACAAAGCAAAGCTTCTGTTTCCCATTTTCTCCAAGTCTTTATGCTTGGTGGGCTAGAGAGGAAGGGTTAAATTTACTTAATACTAGAATTTGCATCTAGATTAGGGTTTACTATAGTTTGTATTTGGTATTTTTTTTCTTATTACTGTCCACTGGAATACACATTAATTAGTATTTACTAGAATATTTGTAACGTAAAACTCTGCTGAATAGCTTGTTAGTTCACGTGTGCCTAAGTGAAGTCAAAGTTCATGATTCTAGACTGCTTCGGTATGGCTTGGGACCCCAGGATGCTTTTGTGTGCCCACTTGTACTACTATATTTCGGTTCCTTTTGCACCTGTCCTCCAGCGTAGGATGGGATATTCGGTCTCATGGCTGGCCTGACTCCCAAAATAGAAGCATAAGACACAGACCACAAATTCTTTTGTCCCTTGGAAGATTTAGCTCTGATTATTTTCTTAAAAGGGGTCAAGGTCCTTTCCATTTCCATTTGGCCTAGTCTTCTGAGCAATTAATCTATGCCTCATAGACATTGGAAAGATAGGTATTGATTTTTTTTTAAATGTGGAAGCAATACGTTTTTGCACATTTTTTGTTGTTGCTGTTGTTGGTTTCATGCACTTAAAATGTGGTAGATAATATAAAGGCCAATTGCCACGAGAGACCAACCTCTCTGTTTTTCGACGTCTTGGCTGTAGGCTGATGAATAAGTCCTTTGGGTTTGTAACAGGCATTGATACAAAAGCAGGATATATATAAAGAGAGACAATGGAATTGTTGTTCTGGAAAAATTATGTTACTGTTGCGGTATTAGAAACTTAAACGCTGTAAGATGTATTTGACCTCCTAACTTAAATGCCGTAAGATGTACTTAACCTCCTGCATCCTAAGGCAGGTTTCAGTGTTCTAGTGGGAGATAGCTGAGAGAGTCATTTTATTAAAAATGATGCCAGTGATTTGAGAATTAGACAACATAACTTTGAATCCCAGATTATCCTTTTTGTCCACTACGTGCTTAGTTTTTCTTTCTTTTCTAAAGTCACTCAAAAAAAGGAAATTTCTTTTCCTATAACAAACTTTTGATATATGCTAATTTCTTCCTTATGCCAAAACAATCTCCATTACACAAAGGCCACGTAATATCCTTGGTAACATTCTGTAAGTTATTAGTTTAAAAATATAAAAATCTAGTGCCTTCCAGGTCTTAGGGGCTCACTTGATCCGATTGACTGAAATTTTATATTTTCATTCATGTTTTTGACGTTATATCAACATCATAGTAGTGTTTTTCTTGAACTTCATTTTAGCTGTACCTATAGTCTATTTTCTTTACTGAAAGAAAAAAATCTTACATGATATTTTAAAAACTTGTTTCCAAATTTAAAGCTAAGTCATGTCTGAACTGAATCCTTCATAGGTCTCTACATTGTGTTTAGAGTGACTTAGGAAATGTATTTGATAAAAAAGGAAAAAATCAATTCCGAAAGTGCTTTTTTTCTTTTCATTTATCCAGGCATCAGATACATCATTTTTATGTATTCATTGCACGATTTGTATATTTAAGAAAAATAGTGAATGCGATATTAATATCCTAAGTTAAATTTTAAACAAAATATGTTGAGAGGTTCCCTGAGGTAATGTTTAGAGGCAGCATATCTTCTAGGACAGGATGTTAAACAGGAAGCAAAAGTCCTAACTGTAGCACTTACCACCATATCACTCAGGACAACTTAGTTAAACTTAAAAGATGAATTTTCTTCTTACATATTGCTTTATCGGTAAAATGAGGATAGTTTTGTTAAACTTTTTGATTTTGGTGAGGCTCATGTAAGTCAAATAAAGGAATTTATTTCACAGTATCCTACTACCATCAGTTCTCAGTGGTCAATAGAGAATAATTCCAAATCATCTCTAGTTGACTTTGATGTGTGGTGTGAGCTTTATTCTAGTGTACTTGGGAGTTTGTAATATCTCAAAACAATGAAACTGCGCTAAAATTTTGATTCTGGAAGAGCTAAAACATTTTTAGCTTTTCTTCCTTGCCTATATAATTCAACCATTCTCTCTTCTTTCCTCCAAGCGAAAAACAGACAACATGGCTTCTCGTTCTTTGATTCCATGTGGTCTAGTTATCTGCTGGCTTGGTCATGCTCATCCAAATGAGGTAGGACCTCAATTGCTGCCCCACACTGGGGGAGTCTTCCCAAAGGTTTGCCTCCTCATGCTCAAAAGCTATTCCACCATCTTAGTCCCTGCTTAGTATCCACCTGTTATTTTTCTCCTCCTTGGGAATCTGATCTCCTAATCCTCTTCTACCAGTATAGCATTGTGGAGAAGAAAATATCAATGTGGCCACTGTCCCAGTTCACAACAAGTCTATGTCTGCAGATTCCCCCAGGAGCTACCAATCTCTGGGCTCCAGAGTGACACCACATCTTGTAATAAGTAGATAATTTCTTCCTTTCCAACTGTGAGCCTCCATTGATTACTCAAATTTCTAATGCCCCTCTGTGTGGCCCATAGTCTCACATAGTTCCTTTTGAATTACTCTAAAGGCTATCTTTTGGGGGCTAAAACCAGTAAAATGAACCTCATGGATTCCAATTCATTTTCCTCAATCATCCTGCTCTATACCCCACCTCTGGCTCTTCCCTGGCTTTCTCTCTCCTATCATCATCATCATTATCATCTCATGCATATCATGTGCTATTGAGTTGGGACAGTGGAAGAGAAGAGAATATTCTCTGCACTAGCAACAAGCAAAAAGAAAAACAAATGTCTCAGGGAGGATTAACATATGGCATTTAAAATGTTCTCTGGGAAAAGAGTCTCTAGGGTTAACAAGTCATCACATTTTAAAAGGTGCCAAGAACTTGAAAACAAGATTTGCCAGTGCTGGTCAGTGAATGGTTGAAGACAGATTCCTAACAGTTGATTCTAAAACATGTAAAATGAATATATACTCACTCGGGAAAAAATTACCTTTACTTAATTTTGCAATTGCCATCATAGCTACTTTGCATTTTTACAAGGATGTCATTTAGAATAATAGGATACTTTCTAAAGATTTTCAATAACAAACCATAAAATTCATCTAAATTGTTTAAAGAACTTTTTCTTTTGCATGTGAAATAAAACTTAAATTGTAATGTAGGCTTGTGTATTCATGTTATATTAATCCAAATAATGCTTGATCGTAATGTGTTGTTGAACTTGCCCCACAAATCTGTCCTATCAAACAAAACACCAGATGCAATGCTTAGAATGGTGACTTGATAAAATTAGATTCATAGAGCAGAAAAGAAAATGGGATGCTCTAAATAGATGTCATTAGCAGTTGGGAGGATGGAAGCAAATTATTCTGATAATACCTTAGACCCTTGCCCAAGGGACAGTTTTTAAAAAGGTATTTTGGATACTAAAGAAGATGACAGAATTAAGAAAAAAAAAATATGAAGGAAAATTTAGTATTCCTGAATATGGTTTGTAGAATACATCTTCTTATTAGTCATGATTCTAAATGATTCTGAATTGGCATTTAAAAGCAGGAGGTGATTTGCAGAATTACCAAAGGCAACATCAGTAATAAACTTCTTACGTGCATGAAGCAAGGGTGAGCTTGGGAGTGGAAGGGTGGGAGAGGGAGATCGCTTTTCCAAATATTGATCTGAGAGGAGGAATATCCATTTATAATTTTGTCCTTGGGCTTTTTTCCATGTAAATTTTCATGGCCTAGATACCAGGATTTAACAAAGAAACAACTGTCTTTTGTACATGCTCAGAAAATACATTTTCAGAAGTCCAGTCTAATCATTCAGCCTGTTGAGGTAAAAAAATAATTAATTCAGTGAAAAGTTCTCCAAACCAATTGAATTAACTAAATTGATTGTCTCTGTGACTGAATTAGGCCAGTAAATTTAGTCAAAACCATAGACTTTGCAACTGAATGCTAACACAAAAACCTTGAGTTGGCAAAAGAGATTGAAATACAGTGGTGTTTCTTAGAGAGCGTCAGGAAATAGGAAGGCCAATTTAAGACTTGTATCCTTAAGTTACAATACAACTAACTTATTCCAGAGTCTTTCAATAGCCTGAACATAGACGTTGCCAAAGATAAATTCTGGAAGAGAGTGTCAATTATACATTGGCTGTTGAAAACTCTTTGAAATTCTGACCGTGAGATTCTTCACAGAGTTAGACAAAAAAGTGTGTGGGAATGTCCCAAACCAGCTGTTCCCTGTGCTTTTTCCTGCCTAGAATGTACTATTTCTAAAGGCACAGACGTTTAATAAGAGTGTTCAAAAAGAAAAGACTGAAGGAGATACAGAAGCTTTCATGCCCCTTTGTGGCTTATTAGACATACAGTGCATGGTTATTGGGTAGCAAAGGACTGCTGTAGTGAAAACAGTGGTGAACAATGGTCTACCCTCTGACCTGTTACTCATGAATGGCCCCACATTTATTTATACCTCATTGGTCTCCAAAACAAATCCTTATTTTAGTCACACTTGCCACTTTATGGCCTTTAACACCTGGTATCAAATAATGATTCAGTGTTTTTACATGTAATTTTAAAATGAATGAATGCGGAATGAATGAATGAATGAGTTGTAACAGAGATTTATAATGACCCTGTTTCCTCTTTATCTCACAAAGCTTAATCTCTTTTTAAAGCATCAGCATGTAGCCTAAATGCTCCAGGCCTAATTGAACTTCCCCTTCTTTGAAACCCTTTAGCACTTGCATATCCTTACCAACTGGTATGAGAATACTACTTAATAGTATTATTAGAGCTAACACTTACGGAATGGTTAGCATGTGTATAGCACTGCCTTAAGCCCATGTTATCATCTCACTTAATTCTCAAACCAACTCGTGCAGCAGACTCAAATATCACATTGTACAGATGAGAAAATTGAAGCTCTCAGAGGGTATTTTGCCCCATATCACATAGCTAGTAACTGGAGAATCAAGCCCAAACAGTCTACTCTTAAGACTTAATTTTTGACCACTAAACTCTCTTGCCTTCTGTTTGGTTTCCCATGTTTGTTTGTTTGTTTGTTTTAATGCATTGTTTGTCTTCCTGATTAGATCTTAAGCTTCTTAATTCTCTTTGTCCCGCACAGTGTCCTTAATAGCACTAACCACAGTACAGGTAACTAACACAAGCTTAATTTATTAATTATTGATATTCTTAGCTAATATACTTCCTTTCATTTAATTATTTTTCTGGCAATAGTTCTTAAGATTCAGATTTCTCGAAGAATGGTGTGACGGAGTTCAACAACTAAAGTGTATTTGTGCCATGTTAATTTTAAACTGGAGTCATCATAGTGACATAAATGATTCGTGGTTTCATTGGTGAATTTTTGGGATGATGTATAAATATTGCTTATTTATATCCCGTTGGAATAGCTTGAGTTAACTTATTTCACTGTTGTCCAAAAGGAATCTTCGAGTTTATCATCACTTCACTGGCCAAATGCAAATGCTTATTTTCTCCTAATTGTGCTGCTTATTTATACAGATAAGCCAAATTCGGTTGATTTCCTGATACAGCATAAATTTAACTATGTTTTCCAAAAGCAGTGGTAGTCTAACACAACAAATTAAGTCATTCTTGAACTCTCTCTGTTTCTATTATTGACTAGGAACCCAATTTACTCCAGCAGCCTGAAGAAGCAAATGGTATTGCCAATCAATTTAAAAATCTATTGATTCCCAAAATAGCATTTGTGGTTTATAGGATTGCTGGGCTATTTCATTTCTTTCATCCATAGCTAGTCTTTTTCATTTCAAATTCAGCACATCTAAAATTAAACTCATTATTTTTGCTCCAAAACATATCCCTCTTCCTTTATTTTCTCCCTATTTAACTGGGCCACCATTCATCCAAGCCAAAAACCTGCAAACCATTCCCAACTTTTACCTCTCCCTCATCAGCAAGTATAAGTGATCACAAAATTCTGCTGTTTCCACTCCAAAATACTCTCAAGTCTCTCCCCATTTCTTTATGCCACTACTATAGCTGGACTTATCATTCCTTGCCTTAACCATTGTCATAGTCTCTCTGTTGTCCTCCCTGACTCCTATTTTGCCTTTTTTCTGTTTTCCACACTTAGTAAAACTCCAATGTGATTTTTTTCACTCCCATTAAGACAATTATTCCATATATTTCCCATGACCTAAGAATAAATGCCAAACTTCATGGCAGAGCAGAGAAAACCGCTTTGATTTGGCTTCCGCTTACCTAAGACATCTGCTTCTACTCTGTGCTCCGGCGATTTGAACTGGGGAACCTGGCAGTTCTTCACCAGTGCCTTCCTGTTTTAGGCCTCAATGCTTTCATTCAAGCTGTGTTCTCTAAAGAAAATACCCTCTGTCTATTCTACCTTTTTCTTTCCAGACCACATGTTCAAGAGTTCCTTACTCTTCTCTAAGTACTGGTATATCTTGTGCACATCTTTCTGAAGGCTTTTATTACACATTATTGTAGTTAGTTCTTTACCTGTCTATCTTTTCTACTAATTGACAGCTTTTGAAGATGCTGCTCTATGTCTTTCTGATCATTGCGTACTCTGATAAATAATAACTGTTTTATTAGTGTTAAATAGATGGGTTCATTTCTTCTTCCTATGTTGGTATTTTCCAACAATCACTTTTTCCTATAAAATAATTTTGCTGATTCTGGATTTCCCTGCCAAATAAAACAATACGGAGCAGACCTCTCTGAAGCGTCCTGATGACCTTACCCATCCAGCCATGATTCCTGTACTTGCCAATGTAAACATCTTTTAGGGGTAATAGTGAAGATAATTTTTCTTTTGTGTTCTGCATTGCATTGAGGAGCTCAGTGTGTTTTTACATTCATTTTCACCTGAAGAGAAAAATTGGACATTGTAAATGTTGTACCGGAGGCATCGCTATAAAGTATAACTGCAAAGGGACTGGCTTCATATTATTTCCATTTGAATACATACATAATTTGACAAGAGCACTCCTTTTGTTGGTATTGGTAGAAAAACTAACAAGTTTCAAACATTTCTTTTTTAAAAAGTTTCATAAGGGGCTCCTGGCTGGCTCAGTTAGTTAAACGTCTGCCTTCGGCTTAGGTCATGATCGCAGGGTACTGGAATAGAGTCCCGCATCCGGCTCCCTGTTCAGCGAGGAGCCTGCTTCTCCCTCTCCCTCTGCTCCCCGGCTTGTGCTCTCTCTCTCTCCCTCTCTGTCTCAGTCAAATAAATAAAATCTTTAAAAAATCTTTAAAAACTTTTTCAAAAGCATCATTTCTAAAATAATAAATTGCAATTGAAAATGTATCTGGGTAATCTGGTCTATCATAGAAGTGCATTTTTAAGCATCTGACCTCAGAGATAAATAGACAAATCTGACAGCTAAGAGCTCCCGTGCTTTCTAAAGTACTCTCAATTTGAATTAGTCACTCTCTCCATTTGGTGGTTCTTTCAGGAGTCAGATTGTGTACTCTTACTGCCTACTTTGTAACTTACTGCCTATGCAGAGATATAGGTTAAAGAAATACCAATTAAGTAAACAGTTCATTTTCCAGTTTAATAAATCAGAACCAAATGATGGTTGCATTATATTTGATGTGATCTAAATGTGTTGTTTTGCCAATATAAAGATATGTCTGAATTATAAATGCATAGCGATGCTCACAAAAACATGTTTGATTTAACAGATAATTTTCCCAAGGGGTTTTCATTTCCAAGGGATTCATGAGAAAGTTTCACTAGATGTAACCATCTGAAGTGTATTTAATAAATTTAAAAGATAATAATCAAAAACCAGTTTTTTTAATAAGTATCACAAAGAATGTACACGATTTTATCCATAACAGAGCTAAGAGATTCAACTGAATACCATTTTGGCTTCACTTATTGACTTTTCTCAAAACTCTATTAAGCAAATTATTGACATTCACATTTTATTCAAAAGAAAACTGAAATGAGAAGAGGAATAAAACTTCAGAGTGGATGATTATAACACTGAATTTCAAAACTTGTTGTCTTAAGACCTCTATAATGAATTCTGTATTCCTCGTCCAGGGAGTCAAGTTCAATTTAAAATTGCATATCAAGTCAACAAGCATATGACTTCTCTTGACCAGAGCAATTAAAGACCAAGAGGGTGTTCTTTGTGGAATAACAAAGGTAGAGCCACTTTTCAATGACATCATGTTTTTAGTTAACTTGAATGTTACATTTCACTTAAAAAAAATGATTCACAAGAAATTTGTACTGGACTAACTTTGAACTGTATTTCTTTACCATTAATGGTTGAAGGTATGGTTTATGGCTGATAGACCAAAAGAGGCAATAAAAAAAAAATCTTGAAATTGCTGTTTGAAAAATCAAATTATTTAAATTCCTACAATATGCTATGAATTGTCGATGGAGGTTAGTGCCTATTATAACAAATTATGATTAGAAATATTTTTCAAAATTTATCAATCATTAAGTATTATAGATCATTATAGACTTATTCTCACGGATTTCTACATGTATTTTATACATTAGGTTAGGAGCTAAGTTGAATATTTAAAATTCGGATAGAGAACTGAAAACCAAAAAGAATCAGATGAAATATAAGAGCAATAGAAGATACACAAGTAATGTTAAATCCTAACGAACACACTGTTGACTTTTTTTAGTTTGGTTATTCCTGTCATGAAATCGGGTGGAAAATTCCCATTTTTCTCCAAAGATTTATTGCATCTATGGCTATCATGTGCTTACTGGGAGCTTAAATTCTGTTAGTTTAACAAAATGGCAAAAAAATATTGATGGTTAAAATATACTGCTGAATTAGCAAAGCTCCACTTAAGCATGAATTCTTTATTTTTGTACTTAAAATGCAACATCATTTTGGAATACAGAAGCTTTTTCCCAAGGCCAGCATGCTTTCCTCCACAACAAATTACACTCCAGGTTCTCGCTATTGATAACATATATTTAGTTACAAGATGTGCATGCAATAAGCAAAAATTGATTTGTGTGACTTGAGGCATAGTGAATATTTAATAAATTTGGTGTAATGAATATTTATCATCAGGAGAAAGAAATGATTTGAAAATAATAAGATTGATAATATAAATCAAGAAGAAGATTATCAGGCAATATATTGTTTCACTCCGTTCAGCAACTGGAAAATCTAAATTTTAGCCATCAAAGTGGGGGGAAAATGGTTTATTGTTTTCTATACAAATAGCCAAATAGATTAAAAACTAAAAGACTCTGTTAAGTTTCTCATAAAATATGCAGAATATAAAGTACTATTAATATTCTCTATCATTTCTTAGTTTCTATAGAAATGTGGAAAATCTTGTGCTCAAGAAAGATTCCCTGGCATTCGTTTGCACTGTCAGGGAAAATAAAAAGAGAGAGAGAGAGAAAGAGAAAGGGGAAGGGAGGGAGAGACGAAGGAAGGAAGGAAGGAAAGGAGGAAGGAAGGAAGGAAAGAAAAAGAAAAGAAAAATCTAGGATCCTAAGCAATCAGGTCTTTTTATATATATTTTTTTATATATGGTTCAGTTATATAGTCTGATTTACAACAACAAAAATGCCATCAAAGCAGACAAAATCCACAGGTGGATGCTGAAATTACTGGGCAAAAGTTTAAGAGAAAAAGAATGTTTCCATAGTCTCAAAGTATCTCCCCCAGGGCATTTATTAACTACAAAGGGGAAAATAGTCACTTTTACAGTGCAGAAACACAGCAGACACTAACCAAACCAAATAATCCAAGTTAAAATCACCAATAATAAAACACAACAACATCATTTACCCTCCAAGGGTACTTAATGCACCAAGAAGGGTATATCAGTCCTGGAATATTCTTGCAAACATGCATAACCTCATCCTAATCATGAGAAAACATCAGACAAATCCAAGTTGAAGAATGTTCTACAAAATAAGTGATAAGTACTCTTCAAGTGTCAGTGTCCTTAGTCCCTCTAAGGGTACTGAGGAGACATAACAACTAGATGTGAGGTGGAATCCTGGTTTGCATTCTGGGACGGAATAAGGAAAACCTCGTAAAATCTTAAAAAAAATATGTAATTTGGTTAATAATATTGAACCAAGGTTACATTCTTTTGATAATTGTCCTATGAAAATGTAAAATATTAATGTGAGGGGACACTAAGTGAAGAGCATACAATAATTCTTTCTAACATCTTTGCAGTTCTTCTATAAGTTTAAATTATTTCCAAATACATTTTAAAAAATCCAAGTTATTCTTATATTGTTGTTTACCTTACAGTAAAAGCAAAAATTCATACCCACGTCTCCGTAAAATATATTATAATGGGAAAAAATAACATTGAAGGTTTTGAAGAGCACCTGTAAATTTTTCACTTCCTTTTTTTTTTTTTTTTTTAGTAATAAAGAAATGATTACTCAGTTTGCAAATCTGAGCAGCTTTTTACATGATCTTACAGAACACTTATGGAACATGATTGATGTTTTCTCAGCTTGAACCAATCTGTAGAAATCGAGTAGAATGAGAAAACACCTGTAATTATTCTTAAGCTATATAGTCCTGTGTTCTTCTAAAAACTAATGTATTCCTTTGGTAAGTACACTAATTTAGGATAATCTTAAAAATAATCAAATAGAGTAAGACAATGCTGACTATAGTTTTATGAAGTTGTTCTTAAACTTTAATTTGTTCAGAACAAAATTAGGGTATTCTAGTTCACATTATCTTTCTTTTTGAAATAGCTCTGAAAATTATGCTAGCTGCAGCCTTTTGGGAGATGGTCCTAAATTAAAGTCTGGTTGATTCAGTGTTTTTGAGTAACTGTGGGCAAGACAGTGTACTTTTCTGTGAAATCACTACTTGTGTTTCAGTTTCTCTACCTCTAAACTGAAGTTGCTCTGATGGTTTATATTGATTCTACTCTGGGAAACCATGGTGACATGTTTGAAGGATAGAGGATGAAATTTTTTTAAAAAATCATTGTTACTAGAAATATTATATGACATCTAATCAGGTGGCATCAAATGTAATGCAAAATAATTGTCATAGAGCTTGCTATAACTATGTTGTCCAATTTCTCAACTTTAATGAAATGGTTATTTAACAGTTATGCTCTATCTCCAAAGGAGGGCAATAATTGGTAATTATGGAAGCATCTTGTAAAGCTTAAAATATCATGTAGAAAGGTTATTTATTTTTGTTTGTATTTTTCATATTGCTCTTCATTTTTATTATAATGATTATTTCAGTAATATATATGTCCTCTGAAAGCTTTCAGGGATTTTTTTCTCCAGCCTTAAGCAACATGAAGTTCAATCTCCCTAATCTTGCAGCAAAATTCTAATATCTCATTGCTACCTCAGTTAATAAGCAGCTGAGCCCCACTGTGTTCCAGGTCAAATGGCTATCACTGCGGACCAAAGGGAGTAAGACTGGGCCTCTCTTTTAGGAGCTTGCAGCTTAGTTCTGCACACCTGTTTCTTGGTATTTCTCTGGGTGAGCCCTGTTTTGTGTCTAGCTGGGCACACTCTGCTTCCTGATGGCCGCCACTCCCTCCCTCCCATTTCTCCTGCTTAGATTTCCTTCTCTCCAGTCCTACGCCCCCATAAGCTCCATCACCCTGAGGTGCTGCGTCCCCTGACCAGCACAGTCCTCTGCAGTCTCTTCATCTCTACGCTGAAGAGCTCAGCTCACACTTCCTGTATGAGACGGTGCATCTAGGCTTCAGTATGTCATTTTCCCAAAAAGAGTGTCAGCAATTCCAGCATGGGAACCACCTTTTCCTTTCCTCTCTTTGCCTCTCTAGCAACAGCTGTGGGAACCCATACGGAACCAATTTTATTTTAATTTGTGTACCAGAGCATCAGTATATGAGTCATTTCTCCCCAAACCTGAACGTTTTATTTGACTTTTCTTCCATTTCCCTCCTCCTTCCTTTCTCACACCCCACAAGAAAGCTCTCTATTATGAAATTGCCTCCCGAAATCCCTTTCCCATACTGACATAGTTCTAGAGCATGAAGCCAATGGTAGGCTTGTTTTGGACGAGGGGGATGATCAGTCCCTATGCTCTCAAGGCTTGTTTGCTTTCCAGCCTTCTTCACATCAGATTGCCCAAGAAAATGATGATACTTGAATGGCACACTGAAGTAAATAGGAAGCCATATGCCCTGGCTTACCCAGCTGCTCCAGGGCAAGGGTATTGATACCATAGCACAACTGTCCAGTTGTCAGTACAGCCCAGTTCATTGCACTAATTAATTGTACAAGGTGATTATAGGGCAGCATTTCTTCTCACATTCTATAAGTGATGTATTTCCTTTTCCTTGATGAATGATTTCACAATTACTCCTTTTACATGAATTTCTGGAGACATTAGTGTAAGATTTGAAGATATTCTGCAGTAGTGGTTAAATAAGTTTGTAGACTGTAATAAATAAGCAAATAAAAATTGTCCACACGTTGACTCTACCTGTCAACTATTTGAGCCATTCACTTTGGCTCAGACAAAATAAATGGTTAAGCAGGGGATGCTTGAGACATCACTGCTCTTTCTCTATTTCATTGTCCCACATAGCTTATCATCATGAATGCTCCATGAAAACACTGACAAGATACTAAATTGCCAAACCAAATATGGTCCTGGATAGAAATAAACAGAGACCTCTGTTGAAAGAGAAGAGGGAAATTGAGATGTGAGGCACTGTGTTGACTACTAGGAATGACATATGTCCAAAATTCTTTGCAGTTCCCATTTTTTTTCTAAAGGCATCTTATTACTTAAGGATAAACTGTCATTAGATAAGTAACGTATAAAATTCTTACTTGTTTCAAGGCATTCTTTTTTAGATCAGAGACAATATCATATGTAAATGTTTTCTTAAAATTATCATGTACATTATGATAAAAATGACAGTAAACTTTGTGAATGGGACATAACAAACTTCAGAATATGGTTTCAGAATTATGGAAACTTAACGTTGTGGAATAGGTAGGATACAGAGATGCAGTAATACCTAGGTATATAAGGCTAATTCGGGATGACACTAGGGCCATATAAGTGGTAAAGGTAAAAAGGAATACAATGTTTTAAAGGAGGAAAATATCATTTGTAACCAGAGATAACAGGGAAGGTTTCTCAAAGAAGTTAAAATTAGAGCTGAGCATTGCAAGATGAATATGGGGGGGAAATTCAGAGCTCAGATTAGATGTGACAGTCCCCCAGTGTACTTCTTTTACCCCATTTGTATGACATTCCATCCTCATTCTTAAAAACTAGCGAGATAGTCAGCCCTAAGAGTCAGTACTCACATAATGCAGCTTCGCAACAATTGAAAAACTGAAAGAAACTAAAAATATCTTTCTCATTCTATGAACATGTATAACTAATATTATGTCCTTCTAATAATTTGAAGACCTTTATTCACCCAGTGCTTTTTGTAACACTTTACTACATGTTAATAGAAGAAACCCTCTGTTATTTTACTTCTCTGAAGATAACAATTATAAAATTGTCCCTGATGAATAGGAAACCATGCTGATAACTTGCAATTAAGATGCATCATCAGAAAAAGAAAAGTGCTGTTTACTTGACAGAGTTAAATTTCCAAAATGGAAAGAACTTGATTTAAATCTTTCTGGATTTTCTGTATTTCACATTTATAGTTTGTGGGGGGGGGGGTTGGGGGGGGTTGTTGTTTTGTTTTAGAACAAAAGCACCAGTTCATAAATGATTAACACATTCTAATAGCTTTTGAAGAATGAAGAAATATTGCGTAAAAGAGCAAGTCATTAAAGTAAAACAAAAAACAAATGATTTTTCCTTAGCTATTTAAAAGCAAAATGATTTCATTTCACACTAGTTATACAACCTTCTCTTTCATATACCTTCACCATGGCACCCACATGTTTTCTTTTTTTACCCACATGTTCTTTAAATCTAGAATCTATAAGTTTGTTAAACTGTCTTTTGAAAAAAAATAATTATCTTATTCTCTCGAACTTGGATACTGTTTACCTTGTTTGACCTGGGATGCTAGGTCAGTAGTTCTAAAATATTGCAACAACTATTACCATTAATACTAAAAGCAGTTCTGACGTTTCTTTTAGTTACATGATCTATTCTGATTTACAAAGCCTTTTATCTTTTATCTATGGTGTGCTTGTAAGCATCCCCATCAGGGTAAGTGGCCTATAGGGCCATCTAGGGACATGTGTAGTAGGCAGGTGGATATGTGGTTCAGAGCTTCATGAGGGCAATTGAGATTATATATATATATATGTATATATATATATATGAGATTAATAATGTGCTTCATCTTTTTGTCTTTCCAAATATGTGGCCTTAGCCCTAATTGGCTCAATGCACCTATTTTCCTGATTGGAAACTAAGATTTGTTCAGAAGTAATGCAAAGAGAGAGGGAGAGAGAGAGAGAGGGAGGGAGAGGGAGGGAGAAAGAAGTATCAGTTTCTGACATGTAAAAGAGAATTCCAGAGTAAGATATCAGTCTGATACAATCATTTATTACTATGAAGTAGATAAGGCATATATTATCATGATCATGCCAAGTGTTGGCAAGGTTATGGAAGAACTGGAACTCTTGTACACTGCTGATGGGAGTATAAAATGATACAGCCACCTTGGAAAACAGTTTGGCAGATCCTTAGAAAGTTAAACATACCCCTACCATATAAATCTAGACATTCCATTCCCCAGTATTTGTTCAAGAGAAATGAAAGCTTACTTTACTACAATGTCTTGTAGCAAACATTTGAATGTTCATAGCCACTTTAATTATAAGAGACAAAAACTAGAAATAGCCAAAATGTCCATCAACAAGTGGCTGGATAAACAAATAGTTGTATATCCATGCAATGGAATACTACTGAACAATAGAAACAAATTAACTTTTGATACACATAATAACATGGGTGGATCTCAAAATAATTATTCCAAGTGACTGTATCAGTCAGGATCCTCCAGAGAAAAAGAACCAATAGGGTATATAGATATAGATAGAGTTATATAAGAGAAAATTTGTTATGGGAATTGGTTCATGCAATTATGGAGGCTGAAACACACCACTCTCTGACATCTGCAAGTTGGGGAACCAGGAAAGCTGCAGTAAAATTTGGTCTGAGTCTAAAGGCCCGAGAACCAAGAGCTCCAATATCTGAGGGCAGGAGAAGAGGGATATCACAGCTCAAGCAGAGAGAGAAATAATTCATCCTTACTCTGCCTTTTTGTTCTTTTGGAGCCATTAAAGGATAATGCCTACCTGCACTGGTGAGGGTCCATCTACGTTACTCTGTTTACTGATTCAAATGCTAATCTCTTCTGGAAACACACACACACACACACACACACACACACACACACACACACATATCCAGAAATAATATTTTACCAGCTATCTAGGCATCCCCTAACCCGGTGAAGCTGACACATAAAATTAACCATCACAGTGACAGAAGCCAGACAAAAAAGAGCATGTACTGTATTGTCTCAATTACATTAATCCTAGAAAATGTAAACTAATATATAGTGACAGAAAGCAGGTCAATGGTTGCCTAGTGCTGGGAGGATGGGTAGAAGAGTTTACGAGGAAGCGCAGGAAAACTTCTGGGGTGATGAATATCTTCTCTATCTTAACTATAGTACAGTCTCATGAGTGTATACATGTCAAAACTTTTGAGATTATGCATTTTAAATATGTTCAGTTCAATGCATGTCAATTATATGCCAAGAAGCTGTCTTTAAAAAGAGGAGAGGCATTCAGTTAATTACTGGGAGAATTGCAAACAGGACCCAGGTCTCTGCCCTTTTGCACTACTAGGGCACACTGTGAGGTCCTAAGTTTAAGTCACATGATCCAGCCAAATATGGATTTAGAATTGATTCAATTCTCAAATATTATTAGAAAAGGAGGCCCACGTTGATTATACAGACCTCCCAAAATATAGCAAAATCAATCCCCTTTCCTACATACTGGGTTATTATAGATTGTGACCTTACAAATATGGATCCTCAAAATCTTTTGCAGAATTAGGCAAAGAAAGCACAGACTCTGTGTTTCTGACTTTTTGCTTCATTAATTTATTCTAGCCTATCTGATCAGTTGAGAAGATTGCCAACAGGTTAGTTATTTGATTTGACAGAGTAACTAGTAAGGAGATCTAGAAAAGTGGTTCCCTCGGTAGTAAAATGTAGACACTTGAGATACAGCTGCACTAAATAAATTAATTCTAATTGGGATTTATCAGTTAGAAGTTTGAGGATCAATAACAAGATAGAAATTCTTTCTGGTGGCCTTCATATCTATCAAACAGAGTATCTTAAGGTAGGAGAGGGCCCTCTCCTTATATCCCAGATATGTTTTAAAGTCTATTTTATTAACTAGCAGGAAAACAGTATATCTACTGAATCTAGTGCATGAAATTAGCATAATAATTAAAGTCTGACCTTAGTGTAGGTCACAAAAATTGTTTAATCTCTTTATTCATCTGTGCATACTGAGAAAGAAAGTGGCCTATGGAGACGCTAGGAAGCTGGGATCTATCAAAGCAACCATGTTACGTTAAAAGAACACAGTTAATTATGCTTTTCAGTTTATCACTTTTTTGATGCTGTAAAGGTTAACATGATTTGGTTTTTTTTTTTTTGTTCTCTCTTCAAAAAGCTGACATGTGAAAGAACCAAAAATTACACAAAAGTTTCTATATGAAAGATAAATACCTCTTTGCTTTTTATTAAGAATTTTTGTTCTGCTCAAAAGGTGATAGCATGAGGCTAATTTTCTTGCAAAACAGGACTAAAATATATCTTACAGCTTCATTTTCTCTTTAGGAACACCAACCCCGTTTCCCATCATGTGAACCTTACAGCTTTAGCTCAGCTTCAGTGTGAATATTGAAGTATGTGATTTGATTTCTAGACTCAAAACAGTTTCTGGTTGAGATGAGATGGCTAGCTTCTCTCCGCCAATACAGTGGAGAACACCTGCACAAAACAAAATTAACTACAGACACTTTCCTGTTAAATCTTCCAAAAGAATCAAGTGCTTTGCATCTGATTCCACATGGTAATTATGGGATTGAAACTGTAGAAGTTCGTTTTTACCACCAATGCAGAAGACAAATAGAAAAGCCCATGCCTGTCCATCTATCCCTTTCACACACACCTTACTATATAATCTCTTAAACTTTGAATTGTCACAAGTTTCTAAGCTAGAGAGTCAGGATAAACATTTTCTTCCGGATGGCTTAGGCAAATTTCTCTGAAGAGGGAAGCCTGCCATTCTTTAATTTGTATTGTAATCATTTTCTTTTTTAAGAGAGAGAAGAGACAAGTATTCTTATTAGAAAATGGAAAATGCAAATGGTATTTCCATTGAATTTCAAGATTCCGTTAGCATTTAAAATGTATTCAAGTAATTGCTTCATGTAACTGTATGTTTGTCATCTCTGTGTCATAATAGTTGGCAAATTCCAAGAGGGTGTGTTTCTTCACCATTGTGTTCCTAACCTCCCAGCACAGTGCCTGAACCATAATAGGAGATTCTTAAATACATCTTCATTAAAGAGTGAATTACTGAAATTAATGAACAAAATACATTTTTACTATTTAAATAGTGTTTTTCCCAGAGATCTATGCGATTGAGACTTTTGGTACATAGATTCAGAAAGCAGGATTTTAGCTGTTGGGAGACAGGCCCTAGATATTTTCAGAAAACCAAAATAAGAAAAATTAAAATAATACAAATATTCTTAAATCTTTAAACTCGGAATTGTATTTTGGAATACAGAAAACTCTAGTTACAAGAATGAAATAGACAAGAGAGTGCATATTGTTATAGGTATCGATCCCCCATCTCATCTGGCAACTGTCCATTTGTTCTCTGTTTTTATAGGTCTGATTCTGTTTTTTTGCTGTTTATACATTTGTGGGTTTTTGTTTTTTATTTTTTGTTTTAGATTCCACATCTGAGTGAAATCGTATCGTATTTTTCTTTATCTGTCTGACTTATTTCACTTAGCATAATAGCTTCTAGGTCCATCCATGTTGTTGTAAATAGCAAGATCTCATCCTTTTTTATGGCTGAGTAATATTCTGGTGTGCGTGTGCATGTGTGTGTGCACACACACACTTGCCATTCTATCGATGGACACTGGGGCTGCTTCCATATCCTGAGTATTGTGAGTAATGCAGCGATAAGTATAGGGGTGCATACATCTTTTTGAATTAAGTGTTTTTGATTTCTTTGGGTAAATACATAGTAGTGAAATTAACAGATTATATGATATTTCTATTTTTAATTTTTTTTTTAAGATTTTATTTATTTGAGAGAGAGAGTGTGTGTGAGCAGGGGGGAGGAGCAGGAGAGAAGCAGGCTCCTGGCTGAGTAGGGAGCCTGAAACGGGGCTCAATCCCAGGACCCGGGGATCATAACCTGAGCCAAAAGCAGACGCTTAACTGAGAGACCCACCCAGGCGCCCCTCCATTTTTAAATTTTTAAAGAACCTCCATAGTATGTTTTTTCAGTGTTCTCTCATTTTTGGATTATCATGACTTGATTGTTAATGTTAAATTTTGTCACCCTGCACTTTAAAAGCCCCATTGGGTCAGGGTTGGAATAGGCAGTTTCTTACCAAAGATCATGGATAAGAAGTCACTACACTAAAAACGGTTGAAGAAAAAGCCAGTGTCTAGGAAGCAGAAAGGAGAGCCCAACAATTCATTTACCTGAAAACAAACAAACAACAAAACCAGAAATTCTCCCAAAACCCAGAAATCTAAAAGACAGAGAGATGTAAGAATAAGCAGCAAAGATGGAAAAGAGTAAGTGATTGGGAAAAAAAGCTTTCTTTTGGAAACAGGAAAAAAATAACGGTTGGTGTGAGATTGGTGTTTCATTGAGCAAAAATATAGGATGAACAGTTTAAGTCAAAAGAGCGTATGAGGAAGACCAGCCATTAGAAATACTGTGAAACAGCTTAAGGTGTCTTGGATATGTCTTCTCCTGGCCTCCATCACCTGTATCTTAGTTTATCATCCCTAAGCATCATTTCTCAAGGAGTGGTTTATGGACCAGAATGATCTGTCAGAACAAACACCTGGGTGTTTGTTTAAAAATGAGGCTTCCCAGATGCCAATGCACGTCTACCGAGTAAGAATGACCATAGAGAGGTCTAAGAATCATTGCTTTTATAGTTTCTGGAAGATTTGTATCCTCTCTAAAGTTGGGAAGTCCTGTATCAAAACCTTCCATGCCAGTGGCCTCATCTTGCTCCCTATTACCTAAAATTAGGTTGGATTCTTAGTTTCCTAGATAAGACATTACCTTGTTTGAAATTGTCATTGCTTCAAAAACTAAAGGATCAAAATTTGCTATTCAACACCGTAAGCCATTCTGATGTATTAATTTGTGAAGTAATAGGCTTATTTTGTAGTAATTGTCTATGGGCAATCCTCTCTTTCTCTTGATATTCTAACCATTCATACTCCTCTTGGCTAGAATTTGAAGATGGGAAAATGGAGGATTGGGTAACTAATGGGGATGTTTGTAACAAGATGATCATTCCTTTGTGTCTCAAAACACACTGTGTAGGTGGCCACTCACTCTGCCTGTGCAAAAATCTAACTGAAGAAAGCAGGGTAGGTGTAATGTTCAATATACTGAAGGCAAAATG
Organism: Ursus maritimus; assembly: GCF_017311325.1. Classification (NCBI taxonomy): domain Eukaryota; kingdom Metazoa; phylum Chordata; class Mammalia; order Carnivora; family Ursidae; genus Ursus; species Ursus maritimus. The sequence goes on from NW_024426774.1 coordinate 67,207,618, forward strand.
AACCAGCTGCTTTTCCTTGCAGATGATATACTTTTCTAACTCATGCAAGCCTTGGTAAGGACATTCTGTTTAGTTTGTAGCATTTCAGTGTCTGTTGGAAAGAATTGAAATAGACTTTATACACAGCACCCTCAGACTCTTGGAAAATATATGCTATGTACATTATAATATTAATACTGTCACAGAATCTGTAGGGAGTGAAAGCCTTACAGAATAATACAAAAAACAATTAGGAGGAATTGCAGTGATGGACGGACCAAACAATTCCTTTCTCAGGGTCTGCAAGTCTAAGAAGCCTTCAGGAAACACTTCATGAATATAATAACAGGCCTGCCCTGGAGAGAGGCAGCTGCTACAGTATTTGCATGTCAGGCATTTTGGTTTTTAATTGATATAAAAGTACCTGGGAGAGTTTTCAGATGATGCATCAGAAACTCGGATGATGCCACTTTGGGTTCTAAATAGCCATGAAAAGATAAAATTATTTCAGAAGGTAGGGGAAAACCCTGCTCTATATAATTTCATCATTTTATGAAGGCATACTGGTGCTGTCACTCATGTTACTGTTCCATAGAATGCTCCTGATGTAGCAAATAGAAAACCACACCAGCCTCTGGGGCTATGTGTCTAAACAGCCCACGGGTAATTACTGGGAACCCTTAAGGCACAGGCAAGGAAAAGTAGAGGCTATTAAGAATGGGGGCGCCTGGGTGGCATAGCGGTTAAGCTCCTGCCTTCGGCTCAGGGCGTGATCCCGGCGTTATGGGATCGAGCCCCACATCAGGCTCCTCCACTATGAGCCTGCTTCTTCCTCTCCCACTCCCCCTGCTTGTGTTCCCTCTCTCGCTGGCTGTCTCTATCTCTGTTAAATAAATAAATAAAATCTTAAAAAAAAAAAAAAAGAATAAACTATAGTTGAGCAATGTGATAGAGCGAAGCTCTATTTGCATTTGCTGAATAGAATGACACTAGTTTCTCAAAAAGGAAAGAGAAATTTATGTGCCTAATTTGCTTTTAGAGTCAGGCAGTCCGGGCTAAACCGGAACTGGGATGAGGAAACAATCGGGACAAAAATACAATAAGAAATAGGATGAAAAACATATCTCATTGTCAGTTCTTCTGTGAACCTTTTATTGAACCTCCTCTTCCCAGATGGGTTAGGAAATTTGTCTTTGTTATCAAAAAGTCCTGAGATGCCTCTACTCTGGATTTGTCACTATTTGCGGCGGGAACCTAAACCAGTCACCTGATGTCCGAAAATCTCAATCTCTTCATCTGCAAAATGTAGATAATAAAATTATTAGCATGGATACTGGCAAGAATGAGCACTAAACCCTTGATAATTACACTCATAATAATGATTTCATACTACATAAAGAAACTTGCGGTGTTATTTTAAGACAAACGTGTGTGCGCACACACAATGATTTTGAATTTTCTGAGGTCAGAAACTTTTTTTACCAGTTTTATTGAGGTATATTGACAAAATTGTATATATTGAAGGTGCACAGTGTGTTGATTTGCTGTAGTATACATTGTGAAGTGATTACAATAAAGTTAATTAAAACATCCGTCACCTCACATAGTTAACTCAGTGTGGGGGTGTGGGTGTGTGTGTGTGTGAGAGAGAGAGAGAGAGATAAGAATACTCACCATCTACTCTCTTAACAAATTTCAAGGACACAAGACAATATTATTTACTGTAGCAACCATGCTGTACTTAAGATCCCCAGCACTTATTTATTTTATATCTTTACCCCTCTATATCCAACTCTCAGACTAGTGCCTAGCACATAATTGAGACACCATACATTTTTGTTGGCTGCATTAATGGACTCCCTGAAGTTCTGGGAGTTCCTGCTCCAGTATCTTGTAGGACCCTCATTGCAAATCATAAGCAGCCAACCAGATTCATGGTATCTGCTGGCTTCCTGGGGAGCCCAATTATCAGACATTCACAGTGATGTAAACCAGTGGCCAAGGGTCCTGATCATATGGCCAAGTCTGTCACCTCTTCTAACTGCATGTTACACTTTACCCTTGCAGGACATCTCTTCTCCTTTCCAGATGGGTTTTAATGTTTCAGCTGGGAGAACCACCCCTCTTAAAAACCCAGACAAGTTAGTGGTATTAGGATATGACTTAGCTGTGGCACTGACTTACAAAGATATGAACAAGCCATTTCACCTCAGTCATTCTCAATATTCTTATACAATGTGGAGTAGGAGAAGTATTTGCTATTCCTTCTATTTCTAATGTCTGAGCAAAGGAAAGCAACATGAGAAGTTGTTAAGAGGCCAGAATTTGCAGAGAGAGAGACTTCAAGGCTTTGATCCTAACTTTGCAACTTATTAGCTGTTATCTTAGTAGCAGACATGGTCTTTTTTTTTAATGCCTCTGTTTCCTCATCTATAAATTAGGGATAATAATACCTACAAGAAAGAATATCTGTGATAGTTAAAGGATATAAGATGAGCAAATAGCTTAGTTTGTTGCCTAGTTCTCCTGGGCTCTAGTGACTTTCCACCTCTCCAAGGCGGTAAGAGCAGGCGTGAGGAGGCATTCATCCAGTTGATATATTTGTTGATCACTCCTGTGTACCAGGCACTGTTCTAGGTGCTGGGATAAATCACGAAACAAAGCAGACAAAAAGTCTAGTCCTGGTGGAGCAATTATAATGATAATTCTATTCCTTAATATAAAGTACAAGTATACTTCATAGATTCTATTGTGTCTTTAAAACCTCAAATCTAATTAAAATAGAAACTTAATTCAGGGTGAAATCAAAGCAAACTCAAGTGTAAGTGATGCTTATAATTTATTGTAAGGTATTCATCAAGGCATGGACTAATTCCAGACAGGGAAGTCCTATTGAAGGTTTTTTAAGGTTGTGGATTCAGAAAGAAAAGAGAGAGAGAGAGAGAGAGCACTATAATTCATACTGATTAAAAAACAAACCAGTAATTTTTCTTTAGAAACATTTAAATGACATATAGTTCCTAATATGGAAAAATATATTCCCAGATAAGTTTGGCATTTATAGAGGTATCTTTGGTTCTTAAATTTGAAATGATTTATGTATCTTAAAATTATAATATTCTTTATATTTTATGTCACAAAATGATTTTAAATAGATTTATTGCATTTATCAAGCTAACCCCCAGACTATATATCAGTATGCTACATATTCCAAAACAACTGATTTTTAAGCTTCTTGGATCAAATATAGCTTACTTTTTTCTTGAAGGACATATATTATCATCTACATCCAATTAAAATGGATCAGGGAGTAGAGCTATCAAATAAACTTGCTTTCTGTGCAGGAGAAACTATACATATTAAACATAATGAAGCTCTTTGTAATGGCTAAATATTGTAAGACATGTCCAAGAAAATGAAAAATAGTTTACTACATCAAAACATGTGCATTGGCAACGGAACAATGGCTTATATATCCATTTACAGTGCCGTGGAACCTTGAAGCGGTGTGTAATTGATGTATTTAGCATTTACCCTTCTTGATGGAACCAGGGGACCATAGCTCATGTCATCCCTTATATGTGTGACATCTGACTGGTGAGAGAAATGGAGGCCCGGGTAAGGGCCAAGAGTGCTGATGCTGAGTGGTGAAAAGGGACAAGCAGATGCTTCTTACTACCACCATTGCTAATAATCCACCTGAGGCTATCTTTTGAGTTTATGGTTCATTCTTCAGTTACCTGTTGCTTGTGCAGTGTGATAAGTGCTATGCTGTATGTATTCTGGGTGGTATGAAATTATACAGCCTGTTCTCAGGAAGCTTATACAATTCTAAAAAGGAGGAAGAAAGCTTTTCAAAAGTGGACATCATATGCATAGTTAGGGGATAAAAGGAAGCACTTTTATTCGTGTGACCAAAGGGGAGCTGATGTTAAGTCTGGACCTAGAATCTGGCAAATTCCACTGAAATCACTGAGGATGGCACAGAGGGAACAGCTGCAAAGGCTCAGAAACAGGAAGGTAATGAGACTGAAGAGATAGCGAGGGATGGAACGGGAGGGAACTTCCAAAGAATCGGTGTTCGTGAATGATGCTGGCGGAGTAATCGCCCAGAGATGGAAGTAGAGTTCAGAAGTGATATATTTCCAGAAGACATTTGTAGTAAGAATAATTTAGGTCATTCTTCCCATTACATAAATGTACCCTCCAAAAAAACCAAAAACACAAAAACAGCACATGCAGTTCCAGTAAGTTAAGAACTTTGGGTTTATACTTAAAAGATCTGTGTTTGTGTCTTGGTTTCAGGATTGTCAGTTATGTCCCTTGGGACAGGTCATTCAGCCTTCTGAAGCAAAGAAACCCCTGCCTGCTCTTACCTCAACTAGGGTTGTTTTGAGTTTGAATCAAATGAATTTATACCTTAAGTAAGGTGTGAATGCTTTCTGTACCCTGAGATGGACACTGCAACTGAAGGGTTTATATTATAGGATGAAATTAAGTAAAACAATGATTCAGGCGAAGCACTTGCACATTGAACCAAAACAAAGGCAACACATGACAGAAATGAAAGAAAGGCTAAGACTTGCTGAAATCATAACAATGAAATAGTCATTCTTGTAGCTTTATTCAGAGGCTAAATGCATAGACTAAAAGTCTCTCTTGAGGTGGAGAAGGAGACTCATGTCTACTTGTTAATTTACTGTCATCTGAGATGTGGCTGCAGTTCATTGTGACTGTATAGAAGAGGAAATCCAATAACATGGTTTACTAGTCTTGGTTCTGCCACTTAGGGCCTCAATAAACCCTACAGCCTCTTTCTTTCTCTCTCAATTGGGGATAATAATAGCTCGGAGCTGTTGTAAGGGTCAACAGATTATCCTTGTGATTTAAAGGAAGATGAGAATTTCAAGTGTAAAAGAGTTAAAAAGACATTCAATTTCCTTGTTCTTTTTGAGGGCAGAATGCAGAACTCTTATCTCGTGTCTATCCTTCAGCTCCGACAGAGTCCTGCTCAGTAGAAAGCAGAGTCACCCACCACTTCCCGGGGAGAAGGAAGGGGCTTTATAAGTCCACATTCTGACCTATCACAAGGAGCAACAATAATCATTTAAGAACTGCCTATCATGAATGTGGCATCTGTGTAGGCCCTGGAGAAGGTCCCTGTCCTGTGGCCATTTAACATTCCATTATGGGAGATGGACAACACATGTTAAGGATAAATAATTATGTACTATATTAGAAGGTATAGAAGTTCAATGGAGACAAATGGGGCAGGGCTAGGGGAGGAAGGGCAAGGGTGGGTGATAGTGGAACGAAGACTTGAAGTAGGTCAGAGAGCAAGCAATGCAGATATCTGGAATAACGTATCAGGCAGAGGAAAGCGCCAGTGAAAGGCAGTGATCCAGGAACTGTCTGGCTTGTTAATGTATCCGCGGGTGGTGGTTGTGCCTGGAGCACAGTGTGGGGCCTGGGGTGGCAGGAAGATGAGCTCACAGATGTAAGAGTAGGGACAGATCATGTAAGCCCTTCTAAGGATTTTTACTTTTTTTCAGAGATGGGAAACTACGAGATGCTTAGTTGTTTTTTGTCTCTGAAGAGTTTTTAATGAGATAGGAAAGCGTCTATGTCATGTTTCGTGGCTAAAGCACGAAACAAAACTAACAGAAAATATTAATCGTGTTTGTTTCTGGATGGTTCTTGGTGATGTCTCTTCCATTTAATTTCTTTCTTTCCAAAGCATTAAAAAAAAAGAAAAAATCCTCTAGGATTGCCTTTTTTCCCCTTAAACCAATGAACAAGGGAATTCATTTTAATCACGGACATCTCATAATAGAGATCTTGTCTCAAGTGTGAATGAGGTAATGTTCTTGGTGAGAGGTGTTGTTTGTTTGTTTGTTTGTTTTTGGCTGTTACTTTATTCATTCTTGAGCTTGAGTGTAATGGTGAGGACGTGGGAGCTGTGGTGTAAATTGTCCTTCAAATAATTAATGGTGATAATTAATATTACACAGACAGAACTCTTCGTCTTGTCAGTTACGAATAACCAAGAGAAGCAGAATAGGCTACCGAATATATTTGACTATGCGTTTGTGAACAAAATTAGTATTTACTTAGGTGATAAATTAATTTCACTTTCCACTTACTAACTTCAGTTCACACGTTTTAATGGAGTGAAAACTATTTACAATGGAGAAAATTGGTACTTCTAGAACTTTATAAACTCCTGTTTCTCTAAATATTCACTCATTTATCTTGTCTTTTACCTTGTGACTGTCAGATCATTTTCATGACTTCTGGCTGCAACTATGCTGGTACAAATTGAATTGCTTTTTAGAATATAGATGTTACTCTTTTTATTGACACCTCTTCTGCTTCAAACTCAGAAAGGCTACTTATTTTCTCATGAGTGGAATTTGAGCCAAAGAATGACATGATTCAACTTTAAGATTTAAAAGCATCATTCTGATGTCTTGTGTTGGCAGGGACTTGTTGGGGGGGGGGGCGCGGAGAGGAACAGGAGACTCAGGGACACCAGTTTGGGAGGTATTTCAGGAATCCAAGAGAGATGCTGGTGACACACGTGAGGGTGGCAACAGTGGAAACGATGAAAAATGATTAGATTCTGGATATATTTTGATGGTAGAGCAGATTTGTAGTGGTTTTACCTAAGCTTTCTGAAGCTGAGAGGTCAGTACCTTCTCAATTTTTTAGTATTGGTAATTAGATTGAAAAGTGGTTTAAGTTAATTTCACCACATTTATATGTCAGTTTACCCTCAAACGATCACTGGTCTAAGAATTCCTTGTCTTCTTCCTCCTTCCTTATCTCCTCCTCTTGAGTATATTTTCCTTGTATAAACATTGATACCAAAATAAGTGTCAATTTATAAATTTATACTACTACAAAGTTACAATTATATATATCAGCTATAGTTTTGTGGTGGGTAGGTAAATATGTTGTCCTAGCTTTCAAAGTCCCAAAGTCCTAGTTCTTGTCTGTCCCCTTTCTTTCCCCTGCCCTCCTAAAACAGAAACAAGTCTTCCCCATTCACAGGTATTTTTTCCCAACAAGATGCCAAAATGTAGCTCTCAGACTAAGTCATACCAATGTAGCTTTTTCGCTGTTAGCAAATATTTTTCATTTCAGTTTGTCATTTTACATCCAAACAAGCACTGCGTCCTTATCAAGCTGGACCGGCTCAGATTTTATTTATCAGAATTTCTCTAAACACATCCTCATTGGAAAGCATATACTCTCATGCCTAAGTTATAGGTTAGAAAAATCTGGGTTCCAAAAGCAATAGCTTTTCAATATGGAAAGAGGTGTTTGAAGAGTAAATAAAAAGGCATCCAATGAAGTCCTTTTTATTTCTTTATTAAAGCGTGAAAGAAGAAGTAGTGGTTTTTTTATTGTTGTTGAAAGGGAAAAGAGAAAAAAAAAAAAACAGAAGAAAAAGTAAAGAGGGAAAAGAGAACTATATCTTGCCCCAGTGCTTGCTACTTTCCAGAAGAAAAATACGGATAACCAGATCAGTCCATTTTACTATTTAGTCATACTTTATTGCTTCTTTTAAATTGGCCAAAACACCACACATCAAACAATCCCGGTTTTCCAAACTTTCTATTTTACATCAAAATCTGACATGTTTCCCCCGCTTGCAAAGGACTTAAATTAATTTGACCTTTCCTGCTCTTTTGTTCCTTGCTTTGTTCTCCTGTCTCCCCATGTTCACTTGGTTGCACACTGTGAAATGGACAATAATTTTTGTTTAAGCAACATTTGAACTTTTGTATGGAGTCATCCTATTGCGTACTGATTAGATAGGAAGATGAAAAAGCCAGAAGGGAAGAAAGGGAGGAGGAGATAGTGTGGTTCTACTTGTGTGCCTCAGCTGCAGCCATTATGTCACAAAAGAAAAAGAAGGACACAAAATAAAAGAGGCAGGTGGAGAAGATAGTGATGACAGCTGAGTTCTAAATTGAAAGTGTTTCCAGCCAAGGGAATCCTACACTATCCATGAGGCAGTAGGAGAACAGGGACGTCTGATCATGTGGACAACATATTAACTTAAAGTCCAAATGATTGTACTGTACTGATATTTTAAGTAATTATATGTAGATCAAGGTATACCTGAAATTTTCTGTATCATTGATGTATAAATTTAAAATTCAGCTTACCTGCCTCTTTTCCAGGTAGAAATGTGACCTCAGCAACTTCATGAAGATAGATTGAGAATGAGTCATAAGCTGCAGGCATTTAGATATGGAAGTTAATTATATATTTGTGGGATGGCAAACACATCAAAGAACAGTAATAAGAAGAGGAATTAAAAAAATAAAAAGAACACTGAGACACAAATGAGAGATGGTCAACATTATAAGCCATTAGGGAAATGCAAATGTGGTTTTAACACAGTGAGATATACCCACTGAGATGTCTATAAACAAAAAGACAGGTATAACAAGAATTGGTAAAGATAAGGAGAAATTGGAACCCTCATACATTGCTGGTCGTAATGTAAAACTTTGGAAAATTTTTTGGCAGTTTCTTAGAATGTTAAACATAGATTTAACATATGACTCAATAGTTCCACTTCTAGGAATCTCCCCCAAGAGAAATGAAAATATGTCCACACAAAAACTTGTACATAGGTGTTCATAGCATAGCAGCATTATTCGTAATAGCAAGAGGTAGAAACAACTCAAGTATCTGTTGGTGGGTGGGTGGATAAACAAAACGTAATATATCCATTCTGTGGAATACTGTTGTATCCCATATACTACATGGTGCCACATGGGTGAGCCTTAGGAACATTATGCTAACTGAAAGAAGTCAGACACAAAAGCCCACAGATTATATGATTCCATATAACTGTCAAGAAAAGACAAATCCACAGTGACAAAGATCAGTGGTTGCCTGGGTCTGCCTGAGGATGGGAACAGGGAATGACTGTACATGGGCACAAGATTTCTTTCTGGAGCAATGGGAATGTGAAATTAGATGCGGTGATGGTTTGCACAGTACTGTAAATTTACCAAAGCTTATCGAATTGTACACTTAAAAAGAATGAATTTATGATGCATGAACTATACCTCCAAAAAATATATGAGACTTTTTTTTTTTTTTCAAAGATACAAATAAGTCAAAACCATGACTATAGAAGCCTGGAGGTCAAAGAGGGCAACATTTCAAGGAAGGGTAGGAATGATGAATGGTGTCAGTTGCAGAAGAGATGTGTGAAATAAAATAGAAATGTAAGGAGACATTAACGTTGCCTCTCTGATTTTTACCAGGGAAGCCATTGTGCGGACAGTCCAGCCTGCAAGTTTCTGCAGGAAAACCTTCCATTACTCAGAACGCGTTATCTTTCCTACCACGGAGTAGCTCATAAAGACCCTACAAGAACGCATTCATTTAAGAGCGTTCATTATGCATAGAATGTTAGGGTTTGTTGTTGTTGTTGTTGTGTTTTCAGTGCAGCTCTGAGTAGACTATTATTATGCAGTGCTTATTTTAACAGGAGTTGATTAGGACCAGAAAACTGTCCTTGTTTATTATAGTTCCAAAGCCCCAGTACAAATTGTTCTAATCCTATCATTATGAGTGATGGAAAAAAGAAGGGGTGGGGTTGGGGATGGCAGGGGAATGAAAGAGAACATGTTTTGTCAGCAAGTTCACATTTTTACTTTATAGAGATAGTTTTCCTTTAGAAAAGCTCCTAAGGATAAAGTCAACTTTTATCTTTCAACATGGTCAGAGGGCATTTTACGCAGGAGAGAATTACAATATGCATGCACAACACATACTTCGAATCACTTACTTCGAATGAATCGAAAATAAAATAGCCCAATAATAAAACTACTGAAAATTTCTTATTTTTACCATGATCTAATTCTAATTCCGAGGACTTTACAATGTTTTGGGGTGATTATTATGGATATCAATTAGTTTCTTGCCAGTTATTGAAAGAAGCCGCGGTTAAAGAGCTATTTAGAGTGCCTGGTAATAAAGTTTACTGCAACCTAATTCATTAGATATCAGGAACCATAGAAAAATGGGTCCCTATTGTATAGTTTTCTACCACTTAAAATTAATTCCAAAGTGTTGACTAAAATGTCTATTACTTATTTTCCTACTTTTTTTTTCCATCTTCACATATTCATATTCTTAAAATTTTAAGTTAGCTTTGTACTTCTTGACTGACATTTTTGGTTTAAAAGTCAAAAGCTAATTAAGGACACAGTGAGGGGTTTTTAAAATAGACTCTGAGAGACTGATTTCCGTGTGTTGGTTGGTTTTAATAGCTTGTATTAGCAAGCGTTTTATCACCCAAATTACAGTGAGGTACAAAGAAAAATCCTAGGTTTCATTGTCTAGCATTTGGAAAAGCGCCTATTTTTCTGCTCTTTTGAGCATGCACATAATGAGCTCACCGAGTGTTTGTTTTCCTGACCTCTGAATAGAAAAGCAACCTGACATTAAAGATGGGGGTAAAATACTAGGCTGACGCCCATAGGTTTATTGGTGTGTTTGCTGTCACATTAATTGCTTGGAAGCATTTTTATTCAATGCTTAAATTTCAGAGTAGTTTTTTATGAGGATCCACAGGAAGAAAGCATAGTACCGGAAAGCGAATCATCCTTCGAGAACTGTGTTGACATCTCCCCAGAAACAATGTGCTGTGTTATCACACGACGTCAGGAGCTGTACGTTGCTTGCTCCGACTGAAATCATATTTTGTCATATATATAAAGGCAATGACGAGGAGGTCTGGCATCACAAAACAGGGGCCGCACACTTGGGGATCTTTTCTTGTATCGGAACCACTTTTCCTAACTACCTTACAATAGCATCAATAAAAGAAGTGTTCTCAGTACAGTATTATCACAGCACACATTTATATTACATCTGCATACCCAGAGGACAGGGCACAATTGAGGCAGTTCTTCAAATTCCTCAGGAACAAGAGCATTTCTGATTGGAATGGCCAAAACTGGGAGACAAAAACAGCTGGAGGGAAATACAAATGCCACCAGGGACCACTTCATTTTAATCTGGATTTAGACCACCTGTGGCCGTTAGACAGTGAAAATATAGGTGGCCACAGCTGCTTCATTTTTTCCCCATTTTAGGGACAGAGCAAGGGCAGTGATGGTGTCTAAGATTCATTCCCATCCATTAAACAAAGCAGCCCTTAATCAGTGAATTTGGTATTGGGTGCCGGGGAAGAGTGCTAGGGAGTCAATATAACTTCCTCGCCCTGGAGGAGTTCTCTTCTAATGTAGGAATTTTCAGACAGTAGTATATAAATACATTTTACTCTGATTGCACTTGATCTTCCATAGGAATCAAGTAATGCAACATGTATTATTAGTCCCATTTGACATGATTCTAAAGACATTTAAATAACTTAGCTAAAGTCACAATGTCAGTGGCAGAAACAGACCTCCCCTCCACCCCCAGCAAGGAAAGACTGACACACAATAAAAAGCAAAACCAGTCAATCTATTATGGAAAAGAATGAGCACATTTCTGTAAACAGAAATTTTTAATTTGATTTTCCCCTCTTAAAAATCCAGGGCTCTTTAGTTGTGCCTGCCTCCATGAAGTTGTAGGAATTGTAGAGGGTTCTCGGAAAGGAGAGAAAGGCAAATTGTAATCAGATTGTATTCAAATTCAAATTTGAATACGCTTCTATTATCCATCCTTTCTATAGGTTGATGAAGGAAACAAAACCTTTCAGGCAGAATGGGTGTTAAAAATTAAGCTGAATTCCCTACTGGGCAGCCCTGACCCAGCACACAGGTATTGGGATCTGAAGGGAGGTGACATTCAGATTAACTGCCATGGAAAACTCAGAGACTATGAGTTTTGAGAATTTACGTGGATATATATTTATACAAGAGAGAGCAACCCCTGAGAAGACGCTCTCAAAAACCAAATGTAATGGTGGCTTACAAGGGTGAGGGCCAAAGTTTCCACAAGAGAAGTGGATAGGTGGGTTTAAATAAGTCCGTGGCTTCTCAGTCCACCATGAGGGGTTACAGTGTAAATGAGTAGTTGTGAGGGCAGGCTGTTTGCTGAACCCATGTCCATTGGGGTTTTTTATGACTCAGTTGATCCATTAATTCTCTTGATTAGGTACAAGTAATATACTTGAATTATAGACCATAAAGGGTTGCAGTCTATTTTTTCCTGGTATTTCTGGTGAATTTTAGGAGAAATCGTTGCTCGGGTGTCATCTTTTGGAGCCTTGACCACTTGCTAACTTTCATCTTTCATACTTTCCAAATATAGGGTCATACAGAGGACAAGCCCAGGACAAATGACCTTTATCAGTGTGATAGCCAAAGTGAATTCCATTTGGTAGAGGAAGATGTTCACAAGTACATGTTTTATATATATTGCTTTAAATTTTGTCAGCCCAGGTAAAAATATAACTCAGAAATAGATCTACTAAGGGATTTTCCCTGACAAGAGTGTGATAGAAAATACTTTCTGCTAATGATCTCATCTGTAGCTTCTCAGCATTTCCAACTGTTAGATACTGTAAAAAAAAAAAAAAATGCAGTGTTGTGTGAAAGAGAAGAGGGTCTCTGTGGGAGGTTTTGTATTATGTCACTGTTGGCAATTGAGTCTCTGTAGAACCCAATACGGTATGGCATCTTTTTGGCTTGACTTGTAAAAGGGAGCTATTTATGTAGAATAATTCATGCACATGGCAAAATTAGTCTAAATTAAGAATTTAATATTATTAACTTTTCCCTGGTTACAAAAAAATGTTCATTATTGAAAACTTGAAAGAATCAGAAAGATTTAAAGCAAAAAAAAAAAAAAAAACCACAACACACTTTTATACAACACAGAAGTGGTAACATTCTGGTGTATTTCCTTCCAGAAATGTGTTTATATATGTATGTGTGTGTATCATACATATGTATATATACAATATAATTATAATCATACAATTTATAATACAGTTTGTATGTCCAAGCTTTATCTTGTTCTTTATGTGGGAAGTATTGTTTTCCTTTATCATTAGAATGTGTGAAAGTATGATTTTTAATGGTGGCAAAATATTCCATCTTAACGTTGTTTCATAAGTTACTTAACAATTTCTCAATAATTGAATATTTTAATTATTTATAATTTTCTTGAAATTTAGGGCTGTGATGAATATCTGATATACAGAGTTTTGTTCACATTCCTGATTTTTTTTCCCCTTGGCTATGTTATTTAAAAGCAGAATTATTAGGGCAAGGGTAGAACTTTTCCTTGAGTCTTGAAACACCTTGTCAACTTAATTCCCTACAGATTGTACTGCTTTTTATCTTTACTAAGAGTATGAAGTGCTTGTCATATTACACCTAACCAGTGTTGAGTGTTGTGAGCTAAGCACAAAAACATTCCTGTTTTGTTTCTCCTTACATTTCTTTGAATGCCTATAAAGTTGTATAATTTTTCATAAGTTTATTGGTTATTTAATTCCATGGATTATTTATTCATATTCTTATCAGTTTTTCATTGAAGGACCAAAGACTTTCTCTGAACTGATTTTCATAATCTTAAATATTTTATACCTTACATGTGTATTAAACACCTAGAACAAGAACTATGAGGCCCTCAATACTGGCTAATAAATTAAATAATTTATATATTTTTTCCCTTGGCCAACTATCTGTAAGTTTCCACTTTTTTCCTACTTCAGGACAATCTCCAGAGAATGACCTAAACAAACATGTCTAAAGTTGAGATGTGTTTGCGAGATATGATTTGTTTGGCAAGTAATTATTCGATTAATAGGACCTCCTATTGCACAGAGATTCTATAGAAAAATATTAAAACAGTATTCCCAAATTGAATAATGTTCTCTCAAAGAGTGTAATGCTTGACCTTGAATTGGTCTTTACATTCACATTAGAAATTACCTTTTGAGAAAAATACTCTAAATTCCCATCTGTAGTCTTCCTACTTTCCTGCTGTCTCCTGCCTTCTTCCATCTCTTCACCTCAGGAATCATATCTGATCAAGGGGGAAACTGTAATGAAGGGTATAAGTAACAGAAGAGATCAGGGAGGGATGGCTAAATGAGGAAGGATCCTGGTAGTGGGACTTAAGGTGATTGTAGAAATACGTGGTTCGTGGGACAGGTCAGAGAAAAAAGAGGAAATGAAAGTACAGAGTCAGGAACAATGATGGCATTTGAGGAATTATAAGAAAAGTGAGATTTTCATAGTTGAATAGTCGAAACTATTTGTGTCACTAGTGTGAAAACAGATTGATGAGGTTTGGCTTCCTTCTCTTTTCTCAGGGAAAGATCTCAGATCTCCAGCCAAAGAGCTGATTCTCCTCAGTTTGAGCTCTCATATCACAGTGTGCTTATGCAATCTGGAAACCCATCTAAGGAATTTCAAACTTTCTGAATACAAAATGCCTTTTCCCACCAGCTAGAAGTCATTCTTGTCACTAAACAAATCAGCCAATTTCAGAGTATTTCCTGCTTCCACTTGTTACTGACGCAGCGTGGCTGAGAGAGTTCTTCTGGGTACGGGAACGTTCTGGAAAGTACCAAGGACTGCAGATTCAGCATGAAAAGAAAGTCTACCACCAGAATAGCTGCCTTCCACCTGTTTTGCCCTGATTCTTTCCTTGTATATCTTCATTCTCATAGTTTCTGAAATTTGTCAAGATCTTTCTGGCCTCAGAACTTTCTAGGTGTCACTAGAGGTACCTAGAATGTTCCTTGCCCTTCCCATCTGCTTTAACCCTTACTCTTTTTTCAGGTTCCAGCAACTGAAATGTTCCTTTTTAGGGAATCCCTTCCCAGGTTCAGTTAAGTATCTGCCGTCAACACACATTTTGGTTTTCCTTCCTTGGTGACACTTTGAACAAATGTAATTATGTGATTTGTTTAATGTGTGATTACTGTCTGTTTTCCCTCTTAGACAGGGAGTCATGTAAATAAATATCATTCCTGATCTCACATTCAAGCAGTACCTCTCTTTTAGCTCTATAATCAAATTTGATTTTAAGCGAAGTAAAGTTTAAAAGGGTCTTGGATAGTAACAATAGAAAGTTTCATTTATATTTAAAAATAGTTTATTTGGTTAGTTTTTAGCTCTTTTGCTCATGTGCAACTTATAAATTAAATAAAAGTAATTATGAGTAATTCAGTCAACAGCTAGTTCCTGAGTGCCTCCTAGGTGCTCGCAGTGTCCCCGGAATGCAGTGATAGACAGCGACCATCACAGCAAGAGTCAAAACCCCCTGCCCTCACTGAGCCCACACTTCAGTGGGAGATGTGAAAATAAATCAATAATTATTCTATACCTTAGGTAATGATGAATGTTACATAGAAAGAAAAATAAACACCAGTAAAGTGACAGAAAGATGCAGGTATATTAACTCCAGAGGCAGCACTCCGTTATTTTTTATTATTATTATTCATTCTCATATTATTTGTTTTCTCTTAGAAATGAACATTAGAGCTACTTTTCTATACAGCTTAGAGAAAAATACTGCTTTCTGGTCTGTGGCTTTAAATGTGTATTTTGGGTTTCATTTGGAATATACCTGTATTTGACATGTTATTTTCAATATGAAAATTGAAATTTATGTAGCCATGCTTCTAAAAAGAAAAGTTTATATTTAACAAACCTTTAGCTGTTGCCCAGCAGCTGGAATTGACTTAAATTGAAACATTTTTATTTCCTGGGTTAATAAGAAAAGTGTTGGACCTCAGTAGTGAAATTGCAGGAGAAAGATGGCTATTTCCACTTCTGATGTGATTTTATATCCCTTAGGGTTGCTACTGATAAGTAATAGCAAAGAATTATTTTCCTTCAACCTGTAGGATAGCCTAAATGAATGATCCAATTCAGAGGGAAGAATGTCTTCGCATGAGCTGGTAGATGAGAATTTTATTCTATCCCATAAGTATATGAGATTAAAACTCATACCAGGATGGTTTAATCCTTACTTTCTGACTATAGTGTCACAGAGATTAGCAATGTACCTGGGGGTTGCTTGTTTGTTTCCAGTTAAATTATTTGTTATTGTTTTCTTTTGATAGTGTCTTCCAGAATTTATGGGAGTGTTCCATTCCACAGATATAATTTTAAAGTAGTAGAGTTTGCTTGGTATGTATGTATGTATATATGTATGTATGTATGTATGTATGTATGTGTCTGTCTATCTATCTATCTATCTATCTATCTATCTAAGTCTGGCAAGAAAAATATCCTTTCTGAGATCTGAAAGGGTAATATGAAATAAATCTTTTTCTTACCAATTCAGTTACTTTGCATAATCAGGATAGAAGGCTAAGGGAAGGCAAACATTTTGATGGAATTTTCTGTCAAATCATCATGTTTATCAAGTTAATGTAGATGTTTAAATTATTAGTATGCTTTACCTGCATGAAGATTTTAGGACTATGAAAGGCTTTCCCAAACATTACAAAATACTGACCTTGTGCAAGACTTATGTAAAGAAAATAATAAAACTTTTACTGAAGGAACAGAAAACAGGATTTAAATGAGTAGAAGAAGAAAAATAATAGTAACAACTATGTGCCCCTGGACAGGATGATTCAAACTTTATTTTTTTTAAAGATTTTTATTTATTTATTTGACATAGAGACAGCCAGCGAGAGAGGGAACACAAGCAGGGGGAGTGGGAGAGGAAGAAGCAGGCTCATAGCGGAGGAGCCTGATGCGGGGCTCAATCCCAGAACGCCAGGATCATGTCCTGAGCCGAAGGCAGACGCTTAACCACTGTGCTACCCAGGCGCCCCGGATGATTCAAACTTTAAATTAAGTGATAGAGTTAGGGCAATTTAACTCACAAGGGATTGGGGGCTTGACAAATTATTTCTGAAGTTAATAGGCAAGCATAAATCTGCATAAAAGGCTATTTTTTTTTTAGAAAGATGATCAGGTTACCAACATGATATTAGAAGGTACTGTGAGGGGCACCTGTGGCTCAGTCAGTTAAGCATCTGCCTTTGGCTCAGATCATGGTCCCAGGGTCCTGGGATCGAGCCCCACACCCCATCCACTGCTCAGCAGGGAGTCAGCTTCTCCCTCTCCCTCTGCTCCTCCCTCTGCTTGTGCTTGCTTGCTCTCTCTGTCAAATAAATAAATAAAATCTTTTTTAAAAAAGGTACTATGAAATGACAATAATTAAAACAGTCTGGTTCTGTCACAAAAACAAACAGGTATATGGAGAAGAATAGAATCTCAAAGTGGATCAAGTACTTACGGATTTTAGTATGTGATGTGTGACGTTAAAAACTGTGAGGCAAGATGTAATAGTTAATAGATAGTGTTGGGATAACTGATTATACATGTGGGGAAAAAGTAGAATCAGGTTCCTCTTACGTACCATTCATATAACTAAATAATAAAGGCATTGCAATATTATAGAAATACTAGAAGAGAGGGAGATATCTTTATAATTTGGGGAGTAGGGGATGTTTTATTAACCAAGAAATGAAAAGAGTTTGCCATGAAGTAAAACTCTAATGGATTGATTTTATAATATTAAAAACAAACAAAAATTCTGTACAGGATAACTGGATGACATTTTTGGCCAGACTCTATGCTAACAATCTTATAAGCATCAACTTATTAAGCTCAAGGTAAATATTACTTTTCCCCCACATTTTAAAGAGGAGGGTTTGGAGAATTATCATGTTTAAGCATAGTCACAAAGCTGATAAATGATGGAGAGGTGATTTGTCTGCTGTGATTGTTGAGCCTGAGCTCTTAACCACATCAACAGGAACAAAGACAAAAGAAAATGTATTCACTACTCAGCCACCAAAAAAGTGAAATCTTGCCATTTGCAACAACTTGGATGGAACTAGAGGGTATTATGCTAAGAGAAATAAGTCAATCAGAGAAAGACAATTATCATATGATCTCACTCATATGTGAAATTTAAGAAACAAAACAGAGGAGCATAGGAGAAGAGAGGGAAAAATAAAACAAGACAAAATCAGAGAGAGACAAGCCATAAAAGACTCTTAATCTTAGGAAACAAACTGAGGGTTGCTGGAGGGGGGTGGGGTGGGGGATGGAGTAACTGGGTGATGGACATTAAGGAGGGCACGTGATGCAATGAGCACTGGGTGTTATATAAGACTAATGAATCACTGACCTCTACCTCTGAAACTAATAATACACTATATGTTAATTAATTGAATTTAAATTTTAAAAAAGAAGAATTTTAAAAATAATTTTAAAAACCATAACTAAAAAAAACTATTTAAATTTTAAAAAAGAAAATGTATTCAGACACTATAATCATTTGCATTTAAACTTATTCTATAAGAAAAGTTAGCATTCACATAGGATATTCTTTAAAGAGTAACTTGCACTGTTATTGCTTATATGGTCACCATGTCAGTTTTGAAGAATTTAAAGGCTCTTCATAATAATCTTTAGTTGTGTTCAATACACCTTACTAGACTATATTTCACAGTTAAATAGAATATAACCTTGCCTCACTTCCTGGGATCATTAGACCAATATCCTCCCTGGGAGATAGTGCAAAGCAAACCTTTTTTACATGAAGACTTTTTCCTCACAAATGTTTGTCTATTTGATAGGAAAGAAGAATAAAAATACCTAGTGATGGACAATCCACCTGTTCTCCCTGCCCTCCTTGCCGCGAGCTAAACCTGAATAATAATTTCTAAATGTTAACCCTTCTTATTTTGACATTGGAATCGTTATCTTCATTTAGGTAGACTGCATTGTTGAAAATTATAATATTCATAACAAAAATTGGAGGTGCAATTGGTGTCCCTAAATTCACACCAGTCAGTAGTTCACCGTTCCCTCTTAGATGGATATTCCTGATCCGAGTGTTAGAAACATCTCCGCCCTTTCTAGAGGCCTTTTACACTTCAGCCTGAACCAAACTTTCTCATTTCATTTGCCATTATTCCTCATCATACCACCTTAGTTCCAGTCAAATTTTATGTGTTGTTTGATTTCTCACCTCAAAACCATCACTCATCTTCATCTCTTCACTTGCCAGGGTCCCTTTTCCCTAAATTACCTACATTTCAAATCAGTCATCCTTCAAGATATTATCCAAGTTTTACCTTCTTTATGAAATGTACCTCAACACTTTGAAAATAACCTCTTATTTTGAATTTCCATGGCTTTTTATATGCCTTGTATCATCTTTGCATTGTGAACGTCTTATAAAATAGAACACGCATTCACCATTGTTTTCTTCACAGTAATTAACGTAGTGCCTCACACAGAGTAGGTCTTTAATATGTTCTTTAATTAATGATGTAATTAATTCCTCCGTGCTTCCATGGCCTATTTTGTACATAACACATTCTAAAATGGTACTTAAGATCTAAGGCTCTGAAATGCATCAGTTTAAAAAAACAAACTACCCCCCTGCCTTGACGGTTTAACTATTTAGCTATTTATATATGTATGTATGTACAGATCTTGATTCATGGCAGCATTTCTTTGAAAATCTTTGGGATTGCATATATATATACATATATATACATATATATACATATATATACATATATATGTATATATATGTATATATATACATACATATATAATACGGAGAGGGGATGTAGAGGGAATGTGATTTTTCAGAGAGCAGACAGCATCCCGAAAGGGATGTGCAAATGTAGGGACTCTGGCAGTGGCTGTCTAGGAGGGAGGTCTCCTCAGGAGACACCTGCAGCGGCATGCAAAAGCACTTGGAAGGCTCAGAGTGGCTATTCTGCTGAATAACTGAATATCCACAGAGCCAAGGTCCATGACCTTGAGCACAGCAGATCTTTTCTGCTGAATATGATCTTACTCCAAGCGAAGTCAAATTATTCTTCCCAGTCGCCAAGAAAACCTCAAAGCTTTCACACCACTTTGCCCTAAGAGATACCTCAAATCTGCTAAGGCAGCCCCGCAGGACGAGAGGACCACAGAATGCACTTGAATTGCTTGGAAGCATAAAACTTTCCATTTTGTACTGAATTCTGATGCATCTCGGTTGCACGCCAAGTATAAAAAGGACTTTGACCTCAAGTCGGAAGACTGAAGGGCTGCTTCTCTGCCTTCCTTGAATCTTAGCTAGACGAAGAATAAAGGATTTGTTTTCGTGAAGAGAGTCACAGGCGTGCCTGAGCCTGGGTCATTCCGTCTTGACCCATCTGCCCACTCTTCCATTTTGTGTCCTTTCAGCATTCAAGCGCCATGCTTTTTAATCAACCAAACAAGCAACTGCAAATGAGAGAAAGGGGGAAGAAACTCTTTGTCTTCAAATTGGAAATACATGTGAAGGAAACAGAAGCCGAATTTTATTAAAGGCTTTTGTGAGGAGGCTTTTAGTCAGCATTTGACTTGGTTAAAATCCGGAGCCGACTGTTTATTAAGGCACAGCAGCAAGGCAAGCAAAAACCAGTCCTTTGTGCATTTGTCTATTAGAAGAAGGAAGAGGAACTTACACACTGACAATTTCAGCTTGCGGTGTATAGACGTGTCAGCTCCTTAGACAGAGATGGGCCTGTCAGGGAGAGCTTGCTGATGGATGGGTGTCGGTGCCTCTCGTTAACTATTTCAGGGCTAGCTCTCATTCTGCATCTTTCTTTCTCTATCTGTTTTATCCCAGGACTCCTTTCCAGGCCTTTCTCTGTAGTATAGACTGTCCTTGTTTTTAATGTCCATAGTGGGTTATTTAGCTTCCATATTCTCTTCATTGGCTTCAGGTTTTATTCTGACCAGCAAATAAAGAGCACTCTTCAGGGCGCCTGGGTGACTCGGTTGGTTAAGTGAGTGCCTTTAGGCTCAGGTCATGATCCTGGAGTGCCAGATCAAGCCCCGCAGTGGGCTCCCTGCTCAGTGGGGAGTCTGTCTCTCTCCCTCTGATCCTCCCCCCTCTCATGATCTCTCTCTCTCAAATAAATAAAATCGTAAAAAAAAAAAAAAAAGAAAGAAAGGAAGAGCACTACTCAGGACAGGCTTTTAAGGATTTGGAACATTTGCCTTCTTTCAATGCTTGTGGTAAGTTTTGCCAGAAATACTTAAATCTTACATATTTTAATAACGAGAGTTTTGGATTGTGGCTGCATTTTTAACTTTAAAAAAAAAACTGAAAACAACTGAATTCAGCCATTTTTAAAAAAAATATTTTGGGGCAAATGTGATTGAGTCGGTAGTAAGATACAATTCTACAATGCTTCCTTGGTGATGTTTTCTTCAGGAAGATATGCAATATCGGCGTGGGTTTTAGTTTACCATACTATACTGAATGGGTAAAGTATTCATTCATGTGGTTTTACAAAATGATTGGCCCTTAAAAGGAAACTGTGACTTTAAATCAGGTGCTTCCGAAGGTCAATCTAATAACGTTCTTGAAGGGGAGAGAGGAAGTGCTATTGTGTTCCCACTTTATAAGCTAAAATATGCCAACTACTTATTAATTACTCAAGCAATATGCAAATGTACAGCAGTACTATACACAGATGGTCACATCTAAAGTGTAAATTATAGCTTAAAAAGCTGAAAGACTTTGGCACATTATTATAACTAAATTAGAAGAGTTACAGAGGCACTATTATTACACATTAAATGCCTAGGTCATATTTCTCTTAGCCCTTGATTCTCTACCATATCTGCACATTAGAATCATCTAGAATATTTCAGAGTATCCCTATGCCCAGGCCACACACTGAACCAATTAAATGAGTTTTGAGGTCAGGAACTGGGACTCAGGCACTCAATATTTTTCAAGGCTCTTTAAGGTGATTTTATGGTAATACCAAGTTGAGGACCACTATGAATATTAAACATTTTATCATATCACCTCAGTCTGGTATAACTAATGAACCAGTAATTAGCTTCTTGTGAGGACACTTATATGTATCCAATTTATCGGGGTTTTTTTTACTGTGAAGTGATAGATTTTTTTTTTTTCCCATGTCATGGGCAATACTATCAATTTAAAATAAAATGCACTGTGTGTTTTTACTTTTTTAAAGATTTTTTATGTATTTATTTGTCAGAGAGATAGCACAAGTAGGGGGAACGGAAGCAGAGGGAGAAGCAGGCTCCCCGCTGAGCAGGGAGCCCGATCTGGGACTTGATCCCAGGACCCTGAGATCATGACCTGAGCCGAAGGCAGATGCTTAACCGACTGAGCCACCCAGGAGACCCTCACTGTATGTTTTTAAATAGGAATATCTGAACATCTTAGTCAAAACCTTTCATTATAATACTATATACCAAAAGAAACTGCAAACTTCAAATGTTGGTGTTGAGAAGCTTAACATAGTGCAAATGTAGTGAGGTAGTTAAGATAATTACTTCACTTTTAAATTGTAAGCTGAGAAAAATAATAGTAATGTTGTTTGGTGATATGAAAGCTATAAAGCTTTAATTTTGTGTATTTTCTCTAGGAGTTATTAAAACTAGGTACCTAAGAAAGCGATTAAATTAGGATTGTGTGTCACAGTGGGGGAAAAAAAAAAGACTGGCCTATATTCTTCAAAATGAATTTTCTTTTCCCTGAAACTGTGAAGGTGTCCGTTCAAACCTATCCAAAATAGCATTAGAAATGCTGCAGAATGTAGTAGAAAGAGCTGAGGATTCAGTCCAGAGATCCAAATTCTAGTCGGAAGCTAAGAGGTTCTTGCCAAGTCTTTTAAATTCTCTGGGCTTTACTTAGTTTCCTTGTTTGTAAAATGCAAAGGCTGAATTAAATCGGTATTTTTCAAAGTTAAGTGGTGAACCATTATTAGATTATGAAATCAATTTAGGATAATTCCTATTTCTATAAAACACAGAAGAGTAGATTACAGGTAGCAAAGTTGGTATATTGTACGTGAATCCTGGGTACCTAGGAAGAAATTTTGAAAGACCTTGAATTAGAAGATCTCTTAAAATTTTATAGTTTTCTGAATTGTTCATGAGAAAGGCATGCAGTATGGGGAATGGAGGTGGAGGCAACTTATTTCAAGCATGGGACATAAAATATACCACATATTCTTGTTATGTAGTATAAAAGCAAATAATCTTTAGAAAGAAAAGACTTGTTCCAACAGGGTATTTGGTTCACTTACAACAAGTAGAAAAAGGCAGAAACAAGCATTTACAGCCTGTCAATGTGGAAATGTGTCCCATCCTTGAGATCAGAGAATGGTCACTATAAGAAGTGAATGGATGCTTTGTGAATTATAAGTACAGTTTCAAGAGATGGTATTATTCAGTCTGGCCAGAATGTTCTCTTACCAATCAAATTACTTCCGTACTAAAAGTGAGAATGTGCTTTGATTTTTGGTTGTTTCATTTGTATTTTTGTCTCACATTTTGTGCTCACTGTTTGTTGGGAAATGAGAAGCTAGGGAAGCAAGGGAGGCCCAGTGCTTTACAAAAAGACATTGAGTTTCAAATTACACTGTATACTGGAAGTAACTAGAAAGTAAATAATAATAAAGTATTGAGGCACACCAACCCAGTCTTATCAAAGTAAGACTTATAGGGATGGGTGCAAGAAATATGCTTTGCCTACCTGGGTGGCTCAGTCAGTTAAACGTCTGCCTTCGGCTCTGGTCATGATCTGGGGTCCTGGGATCAAGTCCTGCACCGGGCTCCCTGCTCGTTGGGGAGCTTGCTTCTCTCTCTCCCTCCACCCCTCCCCCCTGCTTGTGCTCTCTCTCTCTCAAATAAATAAAATCTTTTAAAAATATATACTTTTTTAAAGGTTTTCACAGATGATTCTGATGACCAGCCCTGTTTGGGATCAACTGGTGTAGAAACCCAGCTTCTCATCCCAACTTTGCCTATGCCTAGCTATAGGCACTAGAAAAAATCTCATAACCTCTATGAGTCTCCCTCTTTCAACTCCAAAGTTTACAATTTTTTTTTTTTTTGAGAGGGAAAGGGGGAAAGAGAGAGGAGTGGCAGAGGAAGAGGGAGAATCTTCAGCAAGCTCCAAACCCAGTACAGAGCCTGATGAGGGGCTCGATCTCACAAACCTGAGATCATGACCTGAGCTGAAATCAAGAATCGGATGCTTAAGCAGTTGAGTCGCCCAGGCACCTCTAAAGTTTACAATTCTGTGATTTCACTGAGATTTCTGATGAAGTTTCAGAGTTCAAATAAAGTTAGTCACAAATCAGCCAACATCCACTTTTTTTTTTTTTACATTGGACTTGAAGACCTAAGTTTATATCATAGGTAAAACTAAAAAGGAAATTGTAATAATTATTCACCTCCTAAGAAGGACACTCTTTTCTTTTAATTGAAGTGTATAGTTGACACATAATATTACCTTCATTTCAGGTGTACAATGTAGTGATTCAACTTCTTTACATTAAGCTATGCTCACCACAAGTGTGGCTACCATCTGTCACCACACAACACTGTTACAGTACTATTAACTGTATTCCCTATGCTGAACCCTCACTGCCGGTGATTCATTCATTCCGTAACTGGAGGCGGGTATCTCCTGCTCCAGGAGGGTGCTGTTTTAGTATTAGGTCACAAGACCAACGGGTTGATAATGTCAGGTGCTAATGGATGACTCTTCTCACAATGTTCATGTTTTATAACCTGGCCATTCCACCCACTCTGATCATAAAAGTCTGATCTGGAGCAAAGACTTCTGACTAACACAAGTTGAACTAATCAGTTAATTCCCTTTGGAGAGTTCAGAATTTGAAAGGAGTTACTTTGAGTCTGAGGTTCACTGTTGTTGAGTTATATGAGTGATACAATCCCAGGAACTCTGCTGTGAGGAGCTTATATCTTCCCTGTGCTCCTTCCTTTCCAAAACTCTGTGGTTCAATGATTCATTTATTCTGGGAGCTACTTCCAAAATCTTTCTGCTAAATTCTGTGTGTTTGCATTTAGGCTAGAACTCTGCGGGTGTTGGGAAGAGAATAAAGCCGTAAGGAATTCACTGTACTTAATGAACTAACTTCTCTCCTATGTATCTAGAAAGATGCTAGTTTTGTACCATCGTTGGGAAAATTGAGAAGATAGTATTCAAATCAGATGAGGAACCTGGGATGAGAAGTGCTGAGCTAGACAGTGTGGATTTACGATGCTTTCAACACAGGTATGATAGATGGAATGAGGGGAGTTTATGGAAGAATTAGTATATAGTTAATAATATTAATTCCATAATCATTATATTACAGAGCCTCATTTTTAAGAAATCTAAAAGTGCGGTATGATAGCATGACCACAGTCATTATACTGAAGAAAACTCAGACTCAATTACATTTACTTGCCCATGATTATGTAGCACTAATCACAAAGTGGGGAACTGAACCCAGGGCTCCTAACTCCAAATTAAGGGGTGTATCCATAAGAAAACACTAACACTAGTCATTATTGATTGATTCTTCCATACTTTTATTCAAGAAGTATGCATAATCCTAAATTCATATAAACTTTTAGTAAGTAACATAAACTTTCTCTTAAAATATTTTATTATTCCAGGGATTGCATTTATATGGAAAAGTACCTTAAACTTGGGGGGAAGTTATCAAACACATTCTTTTAACACCCCAGCATACATAGGACTAGAAAATCTGTTGAAGGTGTTCTTTTCTGGGCTAACGAAAAAAGGTGATCAGAATAGAAAGTTTATTTCTGATAGTGTGAATAGAACATCTTCCCATGCCCCCTTGTTTCTCTAGATTTTTTAGTCCTCACAGAATAAGAACTAGCTCTAGGAGCCCAAAGAGGCAGAGGTTGCTACAGAAAGTTCCTTTTAAAAGCAGCAGCCATCAGAAATCTTTAAAGACATTTTAACTCTAGCATGTTGCCTGATTTTGACAGCAGGAAAGCAATAAAGTTTGGCACAGAGTTGGGCCTCAGTAAATGTTTATTGAGTGAACCAATGAAACAGTGACTCAATAAATCAAGCATGTTACAGAACCACAGGATTTTAGAATTGAGAGAAACACTGGAGAGCACTTAGTCCAGCTCTGTGACTTTGCCAGGAAGGAAAACGAGGAGCATGGAGGCTAAGGGAGAAGGCCAGGGGCAGACAGCTGAAAAGTGGCCAAGTGGAAACCCGTGTTCCAGGTCTCCTGATTCTTAGCCCAATGTGTTTCCCTGAGAGAATGAAAAATAAAAATAACAAAAAAATCATGAATATCCCATGAGATCATCTTACAGGTCATCTAGGTACAAACCTGATTAAAAGGGTAAACCATCAATAGAGACATTTTTTCTTACTTTATGACATTTGTAATATTCCATCTCTTTCTTATTCCATGAATCTTAAGTAACCAAAATTTTCCTGGAATTAGGGTGCTGGGCATGATATTCTGGTTAATAAAAGAATTGGTAAAAAAAAAAAAAAAAAAAAAACTCATTTTTTAACTGCTAGACAGTCATTTGAAATATAATAATTACTTTATTATTTTTTTTTAGATTTTATTTTTATTTATGAGAGAGAGACGTGGAGGGGAAGGAGCAGAGGGAGAGAGACAAACAGACTCCGAGCTGAGCTGGGAGCCTGACGCAGGGCTCCATCTCACGACCCTGAGATCACAACCTGAGCTGAAACCAACAGTTGGATGCTTAACCGACTGACCCACCAAGGCGCCCCTGTAGTACTTACTTTAATAATAATGTTAATAATAATTAGCAACTGATTCCCCACCATTTGCCAGGTATGACTGTGTACACAATTTCATGTTCAAGAGACATCTTCCTCATAGAATTATTAACTAGAGCCCCCTGAAACGAAATTATTTAAGTAACCTCCACTGTAAAGTGAACCTCTAAACACTGGCCAGTTGTCTCCCTCTGCACATACTAAAGACAGCAAAATTGACCCTTTCACCACTCCTAATGCACTGTCCACCTCCCAACTTCCCTGTCCACCTAAGCATTGAGGGATGCAGCAGGTAGGGGAAAAAAGACCACTAGTGCAGGGAATGGCCAGCAATCCCTGCACTGATGGATAAAAGATCACTCCAGACTTTACTGTGAAAATGAGGAGAAGGTGGGGTGGGGGGGTGTCAACATTCAGAGACAAAGACCCTTTGCTCTTCTTTGCTCCCACATTTATTGGTCCTTCAGGATAATCACAAATTCTTATCACTGTTTCTCAAGCACAGGAGGTGTGACAAGGGGTCTTACTGAAACTGGGAGGTTCTGTTTACAGGAAAGATACGATATGCTAATTTGCCTAGTCTCTGAGTTCCGCTAAACATAGCCTAAGGGACAATGCTTACGTCTCTTAGATCACAGGGTGGCTGTTGGGGCTAGGATAGTTTCGGGAAGGCTACGCCCTTCTCCGAAACCTTTCCTGCCCTCAGCGGCCTCTGTGTTACATTTAACAAGTCAGGTATTATGGCTGATGTCATGCTCTACATTAACTCCAACACACTAGGTCATACGTACTCCAGAATTGTACTGTTCAAGAAGTGTGCTTCCTTTGTCCAGCCTAACTGGGGGACACGGAGAATCATGTGTAGAACCTGATGATGCAAAAAAAGACAAGCTCGTATTCTACGTTCCTGATGCCTGGCAATGTATGCATCACACTGGCTGATCTGCCCTGTGCCTTCCTGAGGAGGGGAGAAAGGAACAGGCAAGGTGAAAAGAGTTGACAAAAGGAGTATAGCCTATGCTTTCAGCATTTGGTATAGCCAAAAAGATACCTAAGATTCTATGGCTCAAACAGACACTCCCCGTAGGCTGGGGCTTGAGCCATCTGGCCAGTATTCCAAGAAGGCCACTTGCTGGGCCAGAGAACTGATCTCTCTCTCTCTCTCTCTCTCTCTCTCTCTCCCCGCCCCCTTTTCTCCCTCCCTGTCCTTTTCTTGGTTATGCTGTCTCATTATCATGCTCTCTCTCTCTTCCCACCAAGCCCCTCCTTCTTCTTTCTCTCCTTCTCTCTCTCTCTCTTAATATTTAGAAAATGCAAGAAGGACAAAGTCTTAAGGCAGAGGGTAAGAAGATGCCTACCTAGCACCATACCACGTTCCTCCTCCCTACCCCCTCAATTCAAGACTATGAGATAAGGGATGAAATTTACATCAAATTTTAGGTTCAAATTATAAATTAGCCTGAGTTTTTGATAACCAATAGTGACCAGAAATTCAGTGATTCTGCCAAGATAACAAGAGATGGAGAAAAAAAGTGACTGTTTTTGCATAAATACATACATAAATACTGTTTCATGTTTATATACCATGAATATATGCCGTGGGTTGCGACTCTTTAATAAACTCACTACGCATACGTTATATTATTTAATCCTCACGACTACCCTGTCAGATAGGTCCTCCATTTACTGATGAGAAAACATTTTATTGCTTCCATTTACTGATGAGAAAACTGAGATTTTAAGGTAATCAGTTATTAATCAAATACTCACAATGTGAGAGGGAAATTCAAACCCAGGTGACTATGACTCCGTAGCTCACACCCCTATGGTCCAAAACTTCATAAATGTTAGTCTCATTGCTACCACTTCCATATATACCATAGTCCAATCTCCATACAGAAGTCAGACGTATCTTTTTGGAATATACATCAGATCATATCACTCCCCAGTCTACAATACTCCGGTGGCTTCCCGTTGTACATGGAATAAAATCTGAAAGTTTGACGAAGATCAAGAAGGGCTTATGTGACCTAGCCCCAGATCCCATCTCATTCCAGGTTACCTCTTGTTTCACTGTGCTCAGCGCTCACTGAATTTTTCTCCATTCCTGAAGTAAACCAATTTTTTTTTTCTTCTCATTTCAGGAAGTTGCCCTTTTGAGTTTTTTGTGCTTGGAATACTCTTTGCCCAGATCTCCCCCAGGGGCTCCTCAGCATTCAGGTCTTGGTTTCAGTGTCATCTGCTGAGAGAGCTCCCCTGGCCACCTACATCGGTCGCCCTGCGCTGGTCATTCTTGCTCTCACTGTGCTCTTTTGTGTGTTCAGTGTCCTTGTTTAGGGTCATCTCTTCCTCACTTGTTGGATGAGAGTGGAAACCCTGAGGACCTTGTTTCCCAATGTATTTCTTACACCTAGAATAGTGCCTCCAAATTGTAGGCCCTGTACATGTAATTATGAAATGAATGATGCCTGTGAGTAAACAGTAATCTCCCTCTTGATTCCATTTTCAGTACCAGATGCTTTACATGTGTGACTTTTGGGTTCAGTATCACTGTCTTAAGATCAAAGGCGTGCCGTGGGTTACCAGTATCCCTTCTCTTCCTCTTGTGAAAAGAACGCTACCTTGCAATCTAAGTGTTTCCATTTTGTACTGATCTTAGTGTATGCTGACTAACTACTTTGAATTAATTTTATAACAAGTTAGCAGTTTATCTTAAAATACACACATACATGATAAAGTTAAACAAATTAAAAACCTTAGCCAACCCTCCTAAGAAGAAGAGTTATGTGAGTACATCCCTTCTCATCTCAGTTTCATTCCTCATTACACTTACCACATGTTTATTTACTCCCATCTCTAAAGATACTGGGGATGCCAAGATAAGACACATTTAGTGCTTTCTTTTAAGGATTTGTCATCATGGTTTTAAATATAGTAGGCCGTATTTAGTAGTATATATTTCCCTCATTGATAGATATTGTTGACTTTAACATGTTTCAAGTTCACTCAACTGTAAAAAATAGAAATGTGACAGCCCAGGCCCATTGATTTTCAGTGAGTTGGATCACATCTAGAATGAATGATGGTTTGTTTTCAGTTTCAGCAGGGGATGAACCAAGGTATTTCTAGAGAGAAATAAATGCAGTTGCATGAACCTCATTAAGTACATCCACTAGTAAAGATGACTTGCTAGATTGTACCAGGAGATAGACACCCCTTAGATTTATTCAGAAGAGTAGTTCTAAGTTCCCAAACCTACAGAGGATCCTATCGTAATATTACCTAAAGGGGAAACAAGTTGAGAATAAGAATTCAGAGATTACCTCCAATGATTTAACGACTAGACTCTGCTGGGATGCATATTAAATAGATATGTGACACATATACACACTGATCAGATCGCTCTGATTCTTTTTTTTTCTTTCGCAGTCTTTGTTTTTCCGACCAAAAGATGCAAAGTAGCTGATCTGGATGTTTATCCTTTAAGAGAAGTGCCATGATATCAAAATATTTTGTCTTTAATACTTAACTCAGACATCACACACACACACACACACACACACACACACACACACACACACATCCTTCTTACAACCTTAAAAGCTATTCTAAATCATAGTTCGGTTCTCACAATAAGACTTTGACTTTAATTTCACTGGGATCACCTGGGGACTCTCATTAAAATCCAGATTCTGGGGAAATGAAGCATGAGAGACTATGGACTATGAGAAACAAACTGAGGACTTCGGGGGGGGGGGGGAATGGGATAGGCTGGTGATGGGTAGTAAGGAGGGCACGTATTGCATGGTGCACTGGGTGTTATACACAACTAATGAATCATCGAGCCTTACATCGGAAACCGGGGATGTACTGTATGGTGACTAACATAATATAATAAAAAATCATTAAAAAAAAAGAAAAAAAAAGACAGAGAAAAAAATAAAATAAAATAAAATAAAATAAAATAAAATAAAATAAAATAAAATAAAATAAAATCCAGATTCTGCATCAGTAGTCTGCAGAGGGGTCCTGAGATTAACACTTCTCATAAGCTCCAAGTCATGCCTGATATGGCCCCTTGGGGAAGGCGCTGTTGAGATCGTATTTTCTAGGCATTTCCACTTTAGCCAACACTTTGTTCTTCCCTATGAGGTTCTCCTCCACTCTGCTCTTGCCTTTCAAGATGCCACAATTTGTGTCTATAAATTTGTGTATTTTATAATGTGGAGCAGTTTGCCACATGACCAAAATATGTGGATATCCCAAAATACAGATTTGTAGAATTAGAGGCAGCCCCTCTCTGATTCTAGAAAGAAAGCAGCATGTTATAAATTGGCCACTCTTTGGAGCATGGTTCTATAGACGAGTTGTTCATTATAAATTGCCCTGACCAAGTTGGTAATAAATCGATTTCATATTTGAAATTATTTACTCCATGTCCATTTTATAAATGAGGATTGTCTATAAATGTAGAGTATCTGTAAATTTGCTATAAATATAATTTTATTCCTATAATTATATGTATATTATATAATTTACTTCTTTATTAGGTAATCATTAATTGTCACCTAAAGAAATCGTAAGTTCATGTTGAGATTCTTTGTAAATTCTATAATCACCGAACTATGTTTTTACTTTGATTATGTTCCTGGTTTTGTCCAGGTTAAAATATGCTAGAGTCTAGTTGTCATAGATTCAGTTGTTGCGAGTTGAGCCTGAGACAGGCCCAGAAATTGCAATATTGCACACCTGGTGAATGCCAGAGTATCTGTTTATTGCTGTCCCTGTGTATCATATGATCCATGCAGAACTGATTGGTCATCAGCCCAGACAGGCACAGAGTGGCTTTTGGTTCCCAGCACCTGCAGTTATTTAAGCAATTGCAAATCAGTTGCACAATAGGATTGGGAAATTATAGTAGAGTTTTGGACTGTGTCCTATTTCCTTTTGGAAAAAAATATGTTCAAGCTTAATCTGTATTTAATTATTGGTCTTGAATAAGAGACTCATTTCATGGCAATATCTGGGAAATAAGGAAAACCATGAGATTGGACTCAAGAGGGCAAGGGTTATATTTTGATTCTACACCAATTAGTTATGGGACCATAATTTTATCTGTTATCACTCTCTTCATCTAATAAATAAAGGTCTTGTGCTGAATAATATATAGATCTTCTTTAGCTTTCATATTTAATGACCTCAATAATATCATCATTAAGACTGTCCTTCTTTTTTGGGGGGGTTACCTGATAGATGCTTGGAAACTTATTCCCAGATTGGTTACTTTGAGGTATACCTAATGTGAAATAAAATCTTGAGTGATGAGTATTTTATAAAGCTTGATTTCTTGCTGCAAATAATGGAAGTTAGCCCAGAATTTAGATAGATTGTATCATATTTGAGAATTTTGGAATGATTTACAACATTGAATCACATAGAAAATGTAAGGAAAGAGTGAACTACTCTCCCTTTAAAGTAATGCTTGAGGTACCTGTGTGGCTCAACTGGTTAAGCATCCAACTCTCGATTTTGGCTCAAGTCGTGATCTCATGACATCAGGGTTGTGATATAAGGGTTGTGAGATTGAGCCTCACGTTGGGCTCCACGCTGGGCATGGAGGCTGCTTAAGATTCTCTCTCTCCCTCTGCCCCTCCCCCACCAGTTTGCATGTACATGCACTCTCTCTCTAAAAAAATTAATGAAATATATAAATAAATAAATATAAATAAATAAACAAAATAAAAGAAAGTCATACTATTTTTCCTTATAGTGATCAACTGATTGTTTTAATTTTTAAAGTACGTAGGGTTGTGGCAAATAATATGATGCTGTTTTCTGTTACGCTTCTTAGGGACAGGATTTAACCTGTGATTTTCAATAATCAGACTTTCCTCTTTCTGTTTTTCTAAACTTGCTTTATCTTTAAAGTCAGACAGCCAGGCTTATTATTTAATTTAATCATGTAAACTTCTAGTGCGTACCTTTGTTTAGTCAAGGATGTTTTTGGCACAATATTCTTGTGTATTTGACTTGGAGAGTAGTAAAACAAATGAAGTAAGTCTCTCACTCAAATATCTACTTTTTTTTCCACATGTTGACTTTAGTTTCTAATTTGTGTTGAACACAATCTTAGAATCACGTAAATATAGTAAAACCTTAAAAACCTGTGTAATTTGGGATTGCACATATGAAAAGCAAGATAATCAAGAACAATAATAAAGGATATGTTTTTGGCATACATAAAAGGCCTAACATTCCTCATCTAAGTGGGGTCAACGTGACTTCTCTCTGCCCAAAGGCATCTTTGTCCTTAGGAGATAGGGTCATTCCCTTGCAAGTCCTTCACTTAGTGAAGAAGCTCACTGAACTTGATAGATGTGGAAACATAGGGCCAAATTAATGAGATTTTTGCCCCATGCATAGGCTGTGTGAAGGGGCTTCATCCTGAGAATCAATTTCTCTCTGAACTTGAAAGTCATTTCACCTCTCTTTGTCTGACATTCCTATCTATAAAGTAGAAATTCTTGGTGTTGAAATCAATCCATTTGTACAGTCTAACCTTCAAAGATTGAAAACCTTGTATCATATCCGATTAAGTGGTTCAGTTATATTTAAGTCCTTTTTATAGTGAGAAATTGGTTTACTATCAAATGAAATGTTCTACCTATGGATAATTCTCTTAGAAAGTCTTCATTATATTGACATATATTATCCCATAGCTTTTGTGCTTTGATTCTATTTACACCGTGATTCCACACAAAATGGAATTACTCTTCAAAGGGACATTCTTTCTGATATTTGAAGATGCTGTCATATGTCCCCTATTTTTTTTTTCCTTTAAGAGATCTTTCAGTATTTCATTATATGATCTAGAAGCCTTTCATCATTTCAGCATATATTGAAACACATTCTAGCTTGACGAAGTAGGAGTATAACAGGTGTGAGTGGACCAGCATTAAAGTACAAGAGCATGCCATCCCTCTTCTAAGCACTTGTATGAACATAACCATGCTTACGTGGACTTTTTTGAATGTCTCTAGCACACAGTTGATTCATATTCTAAGTCCTCCAAAGATTTTGCTTTATTTGGTTTTATCTCTTGTGCCTGGGAAGTCATGTTAACTATATTATTTGTTTGTTCAGTTGAATGGTTTTGGACCAGAAAATAGGACTCAGATTTATTCCCATCAAATTTAACTTTGTCGGAGTCAGCTCATCCAGTCAGCATAACAAGAATTTATAGAATTCCAAATTTTCCATTGAACTTTCCCTCAGAAAATTAGATGAGCAGAACCTGTATTTTCATCTAAATTATTGAAGGGATGAAAACTGAATAGGACTACAATCCAATGGCATCCTATTCAATCTCTTCCTGCAATTGTATAGCAGCATTAAAACAAATTAATATATGATTTTAGTAAAATCCTCCAATTTTTTAAGTTTATTTTTTTAACTGTCTCTCTACTATCAAAACATTTCTGTGATTATGAAAGAAACTTCCTTCACCTTGACATCGATCAATCACTTAGCACCTTTAGAGTATGGTCCTTCAAACAATTATGATTGTATTTATGCAGCCGATATATTTCATTCTAAATGTGGTGAGGTTGTTTTGAAGGGCAAATGGCATTAAGGGATATTAATATGCATTGAAAAGTTTTTACATGATACATATTTGATAGTACTACTACTGCTATTATTTTAGTGTTCACTAATAAAAGTAGCATTAATAGGAGTACTGTCTTGCTCATATCACCCTATTAATTGGAACAACAATACTATGTCAGATGAATTTTTTCTCAATTATCCAGATTATTTAAATTGGATTATTTAAACTATTTTATTGAAATATAGCATAAATACTGGGAAGTGCACATAAGTCTACCACTGTGTGATTTTTGTAGTCTGAGCACACCCATAACCAAAACCCAGATCAAGAACAGAACATTACTAAGACTAAATGTTCCAATTGAAAAACAGGGTAACAGAATGGATAAAAGAAATAAGACCCATTTATATATTCTGACAAGAGACTCATTTTAGACTGAAAAACACCTGCAGATTGAAAGTGAGAGGATGGTGAAACATCTACCATGCAAATGATGTCAAAAGAAAGCCAGAGTAGTAGTACTTATATTGGACAGAACAGTCTTTAAAACAATGACTGTAACAGACAAAGAAGGATACTGCATAATAATAAAGGGGCCAATCCATCAAGAAGATATAACAATTGTAGATATTTATGCACCCAAGATAGGAGCACCCAAATACATAAAAAAGTTAATAACAAGCACAAAGGAACTAATTAATAATAATACAATAATAGTAAGAGATTTAACACACCACTTACATCAATGCACAGATCATCTACACAGAACATCAACAAGGAAACAATGGCTCTGAACAACACACTGGAACAGATGGCTTTAACAGATATATTCAGAACATTCCATCCTAAAACACCAGAATACACATTCTTTTCAAGTGCACATGGACCAATATTCTCCAGGTTAGATCACATATTAGACCACAACACAAGCCTCAACAAACTCAAGGAGATTGAAGTCATACCATGCATCTTTTCTAACTACAATACTATAAACTAGAAGTCAATCACAAGAAAAAAATCTGGAAAGACCACAAATACATGAAGGTTAGATAACATGCTACTCAATAATGAATGGGTCAAGCACAACATCAAAGAAGAAATTTAAAAAGTACATGGAAACAAATGGAAATGAAACCATAACAGTCCAAAAACTTTGGGATGCAGCAAAAGCAGTTTTAAGAGGGAAGTTTATAGCAATCCAAGCTACCTCAAGAAGCAAAAAAAAAAATCTCAAATAAACAGCCTAACCTTACACCTAAAGGAACTAGAAAATGAACAAGAAGCAAAACCTAAAACCATCAGGAGGAAGGAAATAATAAAATTAGAACAAAAATAAATGACAGAAATTAAAAAACAATAGAAAAGATCAATAAAACCAAGAGCAGTTTCTTTGAAAAAATCAATAAAATTGATAAACCTTGGCCATACTTATCAAGAAAAAGAGAAAGAACTCAAATAAAATCGCAAGTGAGAGAGGAGAAGTAACAACCAACACCACAGAAAAACAAAGGATTTCCAGAGAATATTACATGCCAACAAATTAGACAACCTAGAAGAAATGGATAAATTCCTAGAAACATATAAAGTACCAAAACCGAAACAGGAAGAAATAGAAAATTTGAGCAGACCAATAACCAGCAAAGAAATTAAGTCAGTAATCAAAAAACTCCCAACAAACAAAAGTCCAGGACCAGATGACTTCACAGGTGAATTCTACCAAAAATTTAAAGAAGAGTTAATACCTATTCTTCTCAAACTGTTCCAAAAAATAGAAAAGGAAGGAAAACTTCAAAATTCATTCTATGAAGCCAGGATTACCTTGATACTAAAACAAGACACCACTCAAAAAGAAAACTACAGGCCAATATTCCTGATGAACATAGATACAAAAATTCTCAATAAAATACTAGGAAACCTAATTCAACAATACTTTTAAAGAAATCATTTACCACAATCAAGTGGGATTTAGTTCTGGAATGCAAGAGTGGTCCAACATTTGCAAATCAATCAATGTGGTACATCACATCAGTAAGAGAAAGGATAAGAACCATATGATCATTTCAATAGACACAGAAAAAGCATTTGACAAAGTTCAACATTTGTGATAAAAATTCACAACAAAATAGAGTTAGAGGGAACATACCTCAATATAATAAAGATCTATAAAGACTCACAGCTAACATCATCCTTAATTGGGAAAAACTGAGAGCTTTTCTCCTAAATTCAGGATCATTACAGGGATGTCCACTCTCACCATTTTGATTCAACATAGTACTAGAAGTGCTAGCCATAGCAATCAGACAACAAAAAGAAATAAAAGAAATCCAAATCAGTAAGGAAGAAGTAAAACTTTCACTATTTGCAGATGACTTGATGCTGTATAAACAAAACCTGAAAGACCCCACCAAAAAATTTCCAGAACTGATTTTAGTAAAGTAACAGGATATATCAACATACAGAAATATGTTGCATTTCTATACACCAATAATAAAACAGCAGAAAGACAAATTAAGTAAATAATGTAATTTACAATTGCATCCAAAATAATAAGTTACCTTGGAATAAACCTAACCAAAGAGGTGAAAGACCTGTACTCTTGAAAATGGAAAAACACTTATGAAAGAAATTGAAGATGACACAAAGAAATGGAAAGACATTCCATGCTCATGGATCAGAAGAACAAATATTGTTAAAATATCTACACTACCCAAAGCGATCTATTAATTTAATGCAATCCCTATCAAAATACCAATAACTTTTTTTACAGAACTAGAACAAATAATTCTAAAATTTGTATGGAACAACAAAAGTCCCTGAATAGCCAAAGCATTCCCGAAAAAGAAAAGCAAACCTGAAGGCATTTAACTTCAAGTTATATTACAAGCTATAGTAAACAAAATGGCATGGTACTGGCACAAAAATAGACATATAGATCAATAGAACAGAAGAGAAAATCCAAAAATAAACCCCACAATCATATGGTCAATTGATCTTCCACAAAGCAGGAAAGAATACTCAATGGGAAAAAGACAGCCTATTCAGCAAATGGTGTTGTGAAAACTGGACAGCTACATGCAAAAGAAATAAATGGGACAACTTTCTTACACTATACACAAAAATAAATGCAAAATGGATTAAAGACCTAAATTTGATACAAGAATCCATCAAAATCCTAGGAGAGAACTCAGGCAGTAACTTCTTTGACATTGGCCATAACAACTTCTTCCTAGATATTTCTCCTGAGGCAAGGAAAAAAAAAAGCAAATATAAATTATTGGGACTACATCAAAATAAAAAGCTTCTGCACAGTGAAGGAAACAACAAAACTAAAAGGCAACCTATGGAATGGGAGAAGATATTTGTAAATGACATATCCAATAATGGGCTAGTATCCCAAATATATAAAGAACTCATCAAACTCAACACTCAAAAACCAAATAATCCAACTAAAAAATGGGCAGAAGACCAGACATTTCTCCAAAGAAGTCATCCAGATGGCCAACAAACACATGAAAAGATGTTCAACATCACTCATCATCAAGGAAATGCAAACAAAACTGCAATCAAATATCACCTCACACTTGTCACAATGGCTAAAATCAACAACACAAGAAACAACAGGTGTTGGTGAAGATGTAGAGAAAAAGGAACACTATTGCACTGACGTAGGAATGCAAACCAGTGCAACCACTGTGGAAAACAGTATGGAGTTTCTCAAAAAGTTAACGGTAGAACTACCCTATGAGATAGCAATTGCTCTACTAGGTGTTTACCCAAAGAATACAAGAATACTAATTCAAAGGGATACATGCACCTCTATGTTTATAGCAGCATTATTTACAATAGCCAACTGTCCATTGATTGATGAATGGATAAAGAAAAAGTGGTACATTTATGCAATGGAATATTCTTCAGCCATAAAAAAGAACAAAATCTTGTCATTTGCAAAGACATAGATGGAGCTACAGAGTATAATGCTAAGTAAAATAACTCAGTCATAAAAAGACAAATTCCATATGATTTCATTCATATGTGGAATTTAAGAAACAAAACAAACAAAGGTGAAAAAAATTAAGAGAGAGAGACAAAGCAAGAAACAGAGTGTTAACCATAGAGAAGAAATTGATGGTTACCAGAAGAGAGATTGGTGAGTTTGTGGGTTAAATAAGTGATGGAGATTAAGGAGTGCACTTATTGTGATAAGCGCTGGGTGATGTATGGAACTGTTAAATAATTATATTGTATACCTGAAACTAATATGATACTCTATGTTAACTAACTGGAATTAAAATAAAAACTTAAAAAGAAATAACAGAACACTACTAGCACCCCAGTGTCCTCACTAGTTCTCCCTTCATCTAGCCATTATCTTGATTTGCAACAGTAGAGATTAGTTTTGCTTATTTTTAAGTTTTTTATATATTTGGAATCATAAAAAGTACTTTTTTAAGTCTGGCATTTTCCTTTTCTTCTTCTTCTTTTTTTTTTTTTTTTCTCTCCTTAGAGAGATAGAGGTGTGGGGAGGGCNGGGGGGGGGGGGGGGGAGAGAGAATCCCAAGCAGGCTCCATGCCCAGTGCAGAGTCCAACATGGGGCTGGATCTCACAACCCCAAGATCATGGCCTGAGCAGAAATCAAGAGTCAGATGTTCAACTGACTGAGCCACCCAGGAACCCCCTGGCATTTTCCTTTTTTACTTAACCTTATTATTGTGAGATTTATCCATATTTTTGTGTGTAGTTGAAGATCATGTATTCCCATTACTGCTCCTTTGTGTAACTATAACTCAAATTATTTATCAATTCCATCGTGATTGACATTTTGGTAGTGTTCAGCTTGAGGTTATTTTGCAGAATGCTGCTACAAACATACTGATATGTTATTCTGATCGTCTTTGTGTGAATTTTTGTTGAATGTATACTTACAAGTGGAATTGCTGGAAGATAGAGTATGCAGATATCCAGCTTTAAAAGGTATTGCCAAACAGTTTTAAAAAGTAGTTCCCACCGGTAATATATGAGAGTTCTAGTTGCATCATGTCTTCACTAACACTTGGTATATTTTGCTTTTGTCATTTTATTCATCATAGTGGAATGTATTGATATTTTACTGTGGTTTTAAATTGATTTCTCTGAAGACAAAGTTGAACATCTTTTCATATGGATATACTATTATCATGGAGTGTCTGTTCATATATTTTGCCTGTTTTTTTTTTCTGTTAATTTGTCTAGTTTTATTCTTATTTGTTTGTATAAGTTCTTTATGTATCCTGGATATAATTATTTTTTCCTATATGTATTGCTGTAAATCTAATTTATTTAGTTCTTCTTTCTTTCTTTCTTTCTTTCTTTCTTTCTTTCTTTCTTTCTTTCTTTCTTTCTTTCTTTATTGCCTATGTTTTCTTCTGGACTTTTATAGTGTCAGGTCTTATATTTAAGTCTTTAATCCATTCTGAGTTTATTTTTGTGTATGGTATAAGAAAGTGGTGTGGTTTCATTCTTTTGCATGTAGCTGTCCAGTTTTCCCAGCATCATTTATTGAAGACACTTTTTCCCCATTGTATATTCTTGCCTCCTTTGTCATAAATTAATTGACCATATAAGCGTAGGTTTATTTCTGGGCTCTCCTATTCTGTCAATCTGTGTGTCTACTTTTGTGCCAGTACCATATTGTTTTGATTATTACAGCTTTGCAGTATATCTTGAAATCTGGGATTGTGTTACTTCCAGCTTTGTTCTTTTTTCTCAAGATTGCTTTGGCTATTTGGGATCTTTCGTGGGTCCATATAAATTTTAGTTTTGTGGAAAATGTTGTTGGTATTTCATTTCTTTTTGATGTTTATTGTTTTAGCACATATTAGAAATGCACAAAATATTCAAGACTTATATTTTAAAATGGAAATAGACCCGTTATTTACATGTTCAACAGGAAAGCATAAGTAATTACTCACTATGCCGCTTCTTATTTGCATATAACATAGCCCAAAACTTAATGACAAAGACTATACAGCAACAAAGAGTTGGAGAAAATATAATCCTTTTGTGTTGTAGAAAATAGAATGATTTATGCATTTTTATATAGAATACATATTCTTTCATGAAAAACAATGTAGCAAAAATATTTTTCCTGTTTAGATTCATGTCTCATTTATGGCTTTTTGAGGTAAGGATACGTTCCACATTGAATTTTTCCAAGACTTATGTGGTTGCCTTTAATGCAATTTGAATTACCTAAATTTTTTAATTAAACAATACAAAAAGTGATGTTTTCATTTTTAAGTAATAGAAACATCATGGTGTTAAATGTCAACAACACTCATTTAACTTCAAAGCTTGCCATCTAGTGAATTGCAAACTCTTTTTACTATTTTTCCCTTTGGGTCTGCCACATTATCTGGCAAAGGAATCCTTTGTCAAGATGCACTGTGAATTATGCTGATTCGAAATGACATTAGGTCACTTGGATAAAATGCTACAGCTTTTTAACTAAACCAAACCTCTTTACACCCCCAAATTTTGTTATTTTGTTATTTAGTTATTTAGTTATTTAAAGGTAGTCAGAGGTTGAGTTCTAGTCTGCTTATGTTCCTGTCAAACTTTCTGAACTTGATAGTCATTTAAGCTTTATGGGTCTGAATTTTTTTTCTCCAAATTTTAATTTAAATTACAGGTAGTTAACATGCAGTGTAATATTAGTTTCCTATGTAGAATGTAGTGATTCATCACTTACATAAAACACCCGGTGCTTATCACGAGTGCCCTCCTTAACAACCATCACCCATTTAATGCATCCCCATGCCCACCTCCCCTCCAACATTCCTCAGTTTGTTCTCTATAGTTCTGAGTCTGTTTCTTAGCTCAATTTCTTAATATGTAAATTAAAAGGTTGGGCCAGAGGAGGGTCTCTAAAACTTTCTGTGGCTTAGAGACCTATACTAGGTATTCAGTGGGGATGAAAATTCTGCAAATATCGTCTTCAGATAAGTGGACCCACCATATATCATGTATGTATATATATATATATATATAAATGAACCGGAATTCATGTGACTACCTATCATCAGAGGATCAGAACAATACGCAGAGAGAAGTGAATTGAAAGCAATGGGAATGCTATTTCTATTGATTATAGCAACCATTTTCTGAGGACTGAGACCTTTACAATATGAGAAATTCCCATGGGATTATATAATGCCAAATAGTGCTTATTGCAGTTGGTCAATTTTCATCTCATCAGCCCTCTCAGCGGCAGTAAGTAAGAATCACTCTTTATCCATGGCTTTTCCAAACCTGGGATTTTTCTTTTTTATTTTCATTTTTTGCCAATTTCAGGGTAATGACATGATATTTGAACATAATTTGGTTTTTGCCTTTCCCAGAAGGCTCATAGGATTGAGCATCTTTTCATTTATTCTGTGAAATTACTGTGCTTTATTTTGCCTATTTTCCCCCTTGTTCGTCTTGTTTCATACTGATTTATCAAAGTGCTTCACATACCCTGGATTGTAGTCCTTTTTAAATTAATATGGTGTAAAAATATTTTTAGGGCGCCTGGGTGGGTCAGTTGGTTAAGCATCTGCCTTCAGCTCAGGTCATGTTCTCAGGGTCCTGGAATCGAGCCCCACGTTGGGTTCCCTGCTCGGTGGAGAGTCTGCTTCTCCCTCTACCTGTCACCCCACTTGTGCTCACTCCCTCTCTCTCTTTCTCTCTCTCTCTCAAATAAATAAATAAAATCTTTAAAAAATTATTTTCTCCCGATTTTTAAATTTAGATTCTTTCTCTCTTTGTGATATTATCGATGAACAGATATTCCTAATTTTAATGTGGTTGAATGTATTGATATTGTATTAGTACCTTTTATGCCTATTTAATAAATCATTCCATAATTCAGTATCTTACTCCCTTGTCTTACAAAAATTTTACAGATTTACCTCGGTAACTTATATCCTTAGTGCATGGAGAATTGATTTTTGTAGATGATGTAGCGAACCAATTTTCCTTTATTCATATAGATAACCAGTTGTCCCAGTGCCATTTATTGACTAATCTATACTCTGCTCACTTAACTGCAGTGACGGACTTGATATAAATCATTTTCATATAGGCTTAGGATTATTTTTAGTTTCATTATTTTTATTCCCCCTTTTTTCATTTATCCTAATGTATTGTCTTCATTACCACAATTTTCTAATAAATGTGCACCTTTACACAAGAAAGTTCCTTCATCTTCTTTCTCTGGCATATCTTGGCCATTTGGGGCTCTTCGTTTTTCCCAAAGAACTTGTAGAATCAGCTTTTCACATTTATTTAAAAATTTCATTTAGATTTTTAATGGAATTTCATCAAATCTATAGATCTGTTTATATATGTTTAAAGCACTGACTGTCCTAGTACATAGAACCCTGCAGTCTTTCTGAAATATCTTGTTATAAACCCAGTACTTTTCTGAAGATTATTTTGGTCTTTCAATTTATACAATAATATTTACTAAATGATTTTTTATAATGTTTATAATTTTTATAATGTTATAATTTTATAATGTTTATAATTTTTATAATGTTCATATATTTTTCCTATCTTCCTACATTACCTAGGACTTCAAGTACAGTATGTTGATAGTAGGCGTCCTTTTCTGACCTTAAAGATAATATTCTAGATTTCATAATAAAGTTGACATATCCTATTTGTTTTAGATTATTTATCACATTTATTAATTAGATAGGCAAGAAAGAAGGCATCTACAATTCTTAATGCCTACCAACTTTGCCAGATGCCTGTATATGCATTATCTCATTTTATCCAGAAAGACTGGTATAACTAATCATTTTCAGAAACTGAGATTTGAAAAGATGCATAATTGCCCCCCCCAGTGCACTTAGCTCAACCTACTTCCCCACCCCCTCAGTATATATACTTATAAATATTTAGTTGTGCTAACTCCCAATATCAAGCCACTTGCCATATTGAACTGAACAGAGGAGTAGGCACCCTGACTGTAAACTTTCAGAGACAGGACTCAGGTCCGCTTTGGCCACTCCATTATCCCTAAAGACTGGTACTGGGCTTAACACTTGGGAGGTGCTCAACCAATATTTTGAGTGTATGAATGGGAGGGACCCTCTAGTTTGGCTTGCATTGTCCTTGCTATGATTCTGCCACAGAATGTGATAGATTTGGCTTGACCACTAGTCGTCACTAATAACTTACTGGTAGGCAGTAACTTTTCTTCAGGGCTCACACCCTTGTGAAAGTCCCTAGGTGCTCACTGTTTAACTCTGTGCCATGCCTTTCCTACCTCAGCCACTTGTGGCACTGTCTGCATCCAGAGAGTCAGGTCATCAGGCACTGGTGAGACCTTGATTTGAGCTCTGATTCAAGGACGTGAGTTATTTCACTATCAAATTAAATAGCCTTGAGATAAAAACCTATTGCCAAGGGTAAGCCCCTTTCCAGCATGAACCGGCTGTGGACATGGTAGAGATGTTATATTACCAGTAAAACAGATTAAGATTCCCCAGTATCACTTATAATTCTGTGTTTATAGTTTATCAGAAGATGATTCCAGACCATACTGTTTCATTTTTCTTGGCACAATACCATCATTGCCTAGGAAGTTGAGGAAGCTTTTGGCTTACATTCTTCCTTTGGTTAAACTCAATCAACCCACATTTGGGGTTGATCTGTCTGACATCTTGTGGGATCCACATTGTTACTTGTAAATATAGTAAAGACAGATATATAGAAAATTTGAGACTTCATTTACATGCTATTCCCATGATGA
Source organism: Ursus maritimus (assembly GCF_017311325.1). NCBI lineage: Eukaryota > Metazoa > Chordata > Mammalia > Carnivora > Ursidae > Ursus > Ursus maritimus. Next base: position 67,251,604 of record NW_024426774.1, read on the forward strand.
TGTGCTGGAATTTTTACCAGGCTCATAAAAGCCAGCCCTACCATCTGCTTGGTGAGATCAGGGAATGAATCGACAATCCAGCAGACTCCATTAAGCACGCTATCAC